>NC_087352.1:85158878-85461909 GCF_030014295.1 Loxodonta africana | reverse complement strand
ATGAATGAAGAACACCAAGGTCACAAGGTAATTATGAGCCCAAGAGACAGAAAGGGCTACATGAACTAGAGACTACATCATCCTGAGACCAGAAGAACTAGACCACAACCGATGACTGTTCTGACAGGGAGCACAACAGAGAACCCCTGAGGGAGCAGGAGAACAGTGGGATGCAGACCCCAAATTCTCATAAAAAGACCAGACTTAATGGTCCAACTAAGACTAGAAGAATCCTGGTGGTCATGGTCCCCAAACCTTCTGTTGGCCCAGGACAGGAACCATTTCTGAAGCCAACTTATCAGACATGGATTGGACTGGACAATGGGTTGGAGAGAGATGCTGATGAGGAGTGAGCTACTTGCATCAGGGGAACACTTGAGACTATGTTGGCATCTCCTGCCTTGAGGAGAGATGGGAGGGTAGAGGGGGTTAGAAACTGGCAAAACGGTCACGAAAGGAGAGACTGGAAGGAGGGAGTGGGCTGGCTCATTGGGGGGAGAGTAAGTGGAAGTGTATAGTAAGGTGTATACAAGTTTATTTGTGAGAGACTGACTTGATTTGTAAACTTTCACTTAAAGCACAATAAAAATTATTTTTAAAAAAGTGAGGTAAATACAATGGTTCGTAATAACAAACAGATGCTACTTCTCAATGTGCATCAAAACATTATTATTATTATTGTATTATTATGTTAAAGATGTTTTATGTATCTGGAAGTGTTTCTTTAACGTTTTTTACACACAGAAAAGTATACTATATACTAAGACAAACATTTGACTGATGTTAGATATGAATCGTACCTAACTGTTCCAATTTATGTACAAATTTGACTTAAAGACAGACTTAGGAACAGAACTCATTCGTAATCTGGGTACTGCCTATAATTTCATTTATTTGGAATGTACAGAATAGGCAAATCCATAGAGACAGAAAATAGATTAGTGGTTGTCTAGGGCTGGGTGGTTGTAGGGAAACAGGAAATGACTACTCATGGGTACAGGTTTCTTTTTAGGATGACAAAACGTTTTAAAATTAATTGTGCTAACAGTCGCACAACTTTGTGAACATACTAAAGATGAATGAGTTGGGTGAACTGCAAGGTAATTGACTTATATCTCAATAAAACTGTTAAAAAATAAAAACTGGTCCTGAACTGTCTTCCCGGCTTTATCTCTTGTTACTACCCTTAGCATCTGTCATGGATTGAACTGTGTCCCCCCAAAATATGTATCAACTTGGCTAGGCTATGATTCCCAGTGTTGTATGGTTGTGCATTGTCTTAGGCTCAGTTCTCTAGAGAAGCAAAACCAGTAAAGCATATAAACATACATAGAGAGAGAGATTTATATCAAGGAAATGGCTCACGCAGTTGTAGAGGCTGGAATGTCCCAAGTCCCTGGGTCACAAAAGAGGCTGTTCCTGATTCAGTAGCTGTAGGGGCTGGCGAACCCAAAATTAACAGGTCAGAGAGAGGGGCTCTTGCTCACAGGCTGTGAAGATCGATGAATCCCAAGATCAGCAGACAAGACCACAGGCAGCGGTCAGCTAGCTCAAGTCCCAAGAACCAGAGGTCAGGTGAACAGGAGCCAGGTGCAGGATCCAATGCAAGCAAAAAGCCCCTGAGCCTTGCCAGAATGTCCGTTTATATTTTATGCAGTCCACACACCTAAGAAAATTCTCTTTCAAATGATTGGTTACTCACAGCAGATCCCATCATGGGGGTGATCACATATCAAATCTCAACAGGGAAGGGATCACAACATTATATGACTGTCAAAACATTGAGAATCACGGCCCAGCCAAGTTGACACACAATCTTAACCATCACATCCACCATTTTGTCATCTGATGTAATTACCTATGTATTATAAATCCTAATCTCCATGATGTCAATGAGGCAGGATTAGAGGCAGCTTTATTAAGGAGGCAGGAGATAATCTACAAGATTAGGATGTGTCTTGAGTTAAGCTCTTCTGAGGTACAAAAGAGAGAGGCCAGCAGAGAGGAGAGGGACCTCATTATCACCAAGCAAGACGAATCAGAAGCAGAGCACATCTTTTGGACCCAGAGTCCCTACATGGAGAAGCTCTTAGACCAGGGGAAGATTGATGATAAGGACCTTCCCCCAAAGTCAACAGAGAAAAAAAGGCCTTTGCATGGAGTTGATGCCCTGAATTCAGACTTCTAGCCTCCTATACTGTGAGAGAATAAATTTCTCTTTGTTAAAGCCACACACTTGTATTTGTTACAGCAACACTAGCTAACTAAGACAACATCTAAAAAATGGGAGCTGAACAGAGGAGGAGGTTGGGGTGATAAGGAAGAAACACACAAAAAGCTACGTAAGAAGATAAAAGGCCATAAGGCAGAGGATGGCTAATTGCGAAATAAAAGGGAAATAGAAAAATATTTGCTATGAATACAGATGTGCGTGAGATTACCAGGTACTAGACAGGTCTAGGCACCCTAGTGGCACCGTGGTTAAGAACCATGGCTGCTAACTAAAAGGTCTGCAGTTCAAATCCACCAGTGGCTCCATGCAAACCCTATGAAGCAGTTCTACTCTGTCCTATAGAGTCTCTATGAGTTGAAACTGACTTGATGGCAGTGGGTTTGGTTTTTGTTTTGGTTTAGACAGGTCAAGGCTACAGAAAAGACACACAGGATAGGCACAGGTGAAAAATATACAGCTATTTTAAAAATGAACTGCAGAAGGAGAGAATACTGAGACTGGGAATATGAAGAACAGAGTCTTACTAAATGTTCATTACCGCACTTGAGAGTTCTCACCAACACCACTAAAAACCTTGGTCAAATCTTATATATTACAGATGTAAAATGTCCGGGTAGATGTCATTACTCTTTCTCAACTATTACCTGATATGTTTTTATTGGATTAAACTACATGACTTAGGTCATAATGGCTTCTGTTACTCTCTTCCAGACAAAACCACGGTTGTTATATTACTTTCTGTTCTGAAATTTTTTATTTAAAAGAACATGAGCACTTACTCTTACAACTGCTCAGAAATGCTATAACTGGATTCAATTTTATGATATAACTATCTATTGGTTTTACCAGTCTACGCTATTGAATTTTATGCATTACTCATGTGCATTTTAACCAAAACAGCATTAAGAGGAAAACCTAGCAAGGGAGTCTTTCTAAAAGCAACTGATCTCAACACGTTTCTAAAAAGGAAAATGGACAGAAAAAAAATGCATTTTTAAGTTACAGTATTCAAAGGACAATAATTCTCATAATATTGCTATCTCAGGCTAATATTAAAGAGTAACAACCATAGTATTATTTGGTTTAGCTGGAAATAAATGATTCAAAAGTAATTCCTTAGATTATTAGAGAGTCAAAAGTTATGCACCTTTCATTTCCTTCCCCTTAGCAACTCATTCATTTCCCCACTCTCTGTGAGCAGGCCCCAGAGCACCAACTTGAAGGCAAATTCTTCTACAGCAAATTTCATATTTTAATACTATCTTCTCCCAGCTCCCTTCTTTATTACCCATCTCTCCACTCCCCACAGAATCCACACTGGTCTATACAGACTGTGGGAAATCAGTAAATATTAGGGATTAACCTGCGCTCTTTGTTGAATACCAACATGTTTTTAGAAAAGACAGAATATCAATGACATTTATTCAACAATCTGTATTCAATAAACAACAGAGAGCAACTATTGTTATGTGCTAAGTATTTCAGGGGTATAAATAGATACGGTCCCTTTCATGATAAAAAGACAAGTGCAATACAATGGAGGGGTTATAAAAGAGGTATCCTGTAGCCATTGAGTCCATTTAGACTCATATAAGCAGAGGAAAAACGGAGGAAGAAATGATTAATTCTGCCTGGGGGAGCCAGGAGTGACAAGGAAAGCAGATAACTGAGGAATGGTTGAGGAGCAGAAGAAGGTAGCATAAAGTACAGGCTAAACTGATGGGCAGAATATGGTAGAAATATGCAAAAGGAACCACTTTATCCCTAAAGTGGTTCCTTCTGTATGTTTCTACCACTTTATTTTCCAGAAGGATGAGATTTCTCCACAGAACTAGTTAGCCTTTAGTTGCTCATTAAATCTTTTTGCTTCAATATGCACTTACATTTAGCCCTTTTCCACAAAATGATTGCATACAGTTATATTCAAAATTCCACTCAACATACTCATTTCATTCTTTAAACACAGACAAAAGGACAAAATGCCACGCTTCATCAGATTTATCTCCTTTTAAATAAATTTACATAATGGAATTCCACCAAATCGTGAGAAAGAAATCTGCTTGCTTTATGGCATTTTATGAAATCTTTAATCACGAAGCATACTGGAAAAACAATTTTCTCAAGAGATCCCCTGGGACTGGAAAAATCATTATAGTAAACAGTTGGCTGTGCATCGTGATTCTGTCTCACCATATCAATAGGTTCCCATTGATCCTGATGAACTGAAGAAGCTTAAATGATATGTCATGACAAAAAGGCGTGACAAAGGGAAACAGGAAGTTGCATGGACTTTGGATCTAAATAAATACAATTATTCTTTTATTTTAAAGGAATTAACACAAGTTATAAGCAACTTTTAAAAAGAAGAGTAAACTTTTAGAGAAAATAATTTTCAAATACTTCAAGAAAGGTATCTTTTAACATCTTTTTTTCACATTCTCTCAATACCAGGATAGGTTTGATTTAAATTATTCTGATTAAACACTTAAAAATAAGCTATAGGTCTGCACAGTTTTTCTTGTTCTCCTTAACCCCATATCCAGTTGCCCAATATCACTATTACATTTGAGGATGGAAGGCAGGCCAGGGTGTGGGAGAATAAGTGAAGGGAACATTGGTACAGGATGAGTTTGAAGAGACAGGCAGGGTCTGGATCACGTGAAGGGTCTTGAAGGCCATTAAGGAAGTTGAATTTTATTCCAGGTGCAATGAGAAGCCATTGAAGGGTTTTAGGCAGGGCAGTATCACTGTGGGTGTTGTGTACAAAATGAATGTCAAGGGAGCCACCAGACTGGAGTCTCAGAGAATACTGAAGAGGCTACTGCCAAGGCCTGGCAGGGACCAAGAGCGGGTGCTGCACAGATGATGGGAATGAGAGCTCACAGTCATCAACACCCTGGTACACCACAGGCATTAATTTATTCTTTCCAATAACCCTATGAGCCATTTGTAGATGAAGAAATAAGGCAAAGAAAAGTTCAGTAACTTTGCCAAGAGCGGAGGAAGTGGTACAGCTACAATTTATCAGCCTGCAGCCCTGGCACCTGCATTCTTGATCTCCACATGATGCAAACAGGACACGGATGGAATCAAGGTATGATTTGAAGGTGGAACTGGCAGGCCTTGGTCTGAGTTTCATGGATGCAGCACATGTGAGGAGCGTGTCACGAATCACTCCCAGGTTTCTGGCTTTAAGAGATGGGAAGAGGTGTCATTTACTCCTAGAGAAAACCCTAGGTGCAGCAGGATTTGGAAGATCAAGAATTCATTTTTTTATATGTCAAACTGACAGTGGAGTATATAAATCTCTAACCAGAGGTCCTTGTAAGAGGGAGGCAGGGAGATCAGAGTCAGAGAGAGAGACTGGAAGATGCTACACAGTTGACTTCCAAGATGGAGGATGCAGCCAAGGAATGCGGGCGGCCTCTAGAAGCCAGAAAAAGCTCTCTCCTGGAGCATTCAGAAGGAACACAGCCCTGCTGACACCTTAATTTTAGAACTTCTGGCCTCTAGAGCTGTAAGAGAATAGCTCTGCACTGTGTAAGCTGCTAAGTGTGTATGAATTTGTTACAGCAGCAATAGGAACACCAGGAAATTTACATTAATATTTAAAATGATGTGGTATAGAATATGGAGGTGAGAAAAGCAGTAGCTAAACAAAGGCCCTTGGGAAGCCACAAGGAAGTGGGAAGCAGGGCTAATGTGGAGGGAAGACCCTGAATCAAGGAGGAATGTTTCTTTTGCAGCAGAAGGAAAGGAGGAAGTGGCAACGAAGGTTGATGTGTAGAGACTGCGGTGAGAAGATGAATTTCAAAACAGTTTTTGTTAACTCAATGAATTATGTGGCTAGGTCATCAGTAAGGTCAACACTTGAACCCAGGGCTTTTGACTCTTAAGAGTCAACGACTCCCAAGATTTCATGGTAATAAACAGAAGGCATGGCCATAAAAGAGCTACTATGTTCAGGCAAATAAAACAAAACTCAGGTGGTCCATCGAGGGCAGACAGGAGCAAGTTCATGGCCCCTGTGCCACCGCTTCATTCCTACAGCCGTGGGACCCCGCGCCCATCAACCCAGCACCTGGATGCAGCTTCATGATCCTTCTCAACACAGCAATCCACAAAGCGCAGGCACTGCAGCGCCATCTGAATTGGCATTTGAGATGAAGTTTATTTGCCAACCCTGACCTAGGGACCATAGTTCTTTAGATCTCCTCCTCCCAGAGGAGGTGATCGTGGAGATGAGCGTCAGAATACCACTAAGCAGAAAGATGACAGTCGCTGCTAAAAGTCTATCAATAAGAAAATGATAAAAGCAATGGTGCTACAACCATACCATGGACTACTATGCAACCTTTAGACAGAATGTGATGGAGCCAGAGTACTGGGGGAAGCGTCTAAGATCAGTTTTCACGTGAAAAAGCAGGTTGAGAACAATTATAGCTACTCCCATTAATGATTTAAAAAATAAAAAAATCCATATGTACACACGCACATCTACATGCAAATGCTTACAAAAGTTCTGGAACAGACTATATCAGGCTGTTAGCAAGAACCTCTTAGGAAAGTGCGTGATTAGGGGAAGGGGTGAAGGGAGCCTTTCGTTAGATACTCTACATACTTTTATACTGAACTGCTTGTAACAAACATGTTTCCTTTTGAAAAGAAAAATAAATGTATTTATATATATATTAAAATATACAATATATATAAAAGGACAAAAAGAGGAGCATTTGAAGTGCCTGGATTCTTTGATAACCAGACTTCTTTGTTCGGCTGATTCCTCGCTTAATCCTGTACTCAATCCTTCTAGCGTCTTTCCATTTTGGTTGTCCCACAGCAAAAGGAACACATGAGATAACACTGTTGGACCTGGCACACAGTGGACGTTCAACAACTGTCAGCAGCCTTAAATCATCCACCTTCCCTTCCTCCCTCCCTCCCTCAATCACAGGAACTACTTCTTCACCTTGTACTCCTTCCACTGCTTTCAAACCCTGCCTTTACTTTCTCTTCCCAATATCTGAGCCATTCATTTCACAAATACCATATTTAATTGACAACACCATCATCATTATGCTCATCTTTTTCTAATTATTCCAAAAATCTTGCTATTAAGATTACTTACTCCCCTTCTTTTAATTATATCATACCCCTACTAGTAACATTTAGGGTTGCTACGAGTCGGAATCGACTTGACAGAAATGAGTTTGGTTCAGTTTTTTGGTACTAATAATGTTCCTATTTGCTTTTGTTTACCTTATATAAGGAATGTCTTCTCCATAAGTCCACCACCAACCAACAGCATTTTCCTTGTCCGATATTGTCCTCTATGTTCCTTATCTTCCTTAACCTAAACTCTTCCAGCCCTTATTTCTTCTATTCTCACCGTGCTTGCTCTTTAATTTCTTACTGTGAATCTCTACCTCATACCCACCAAGGTTTTCTGCTTCCATGGATCAGGTTTTGTGAAGCCCAGAAACTGATATGTGCCCCTATTATAAGTGTTTCATTTCCTTCTATTAAAAAATTCTTTTTTGTCAATCTCACTGATCTCTAATCACTCCCCTCCTACCCTGCCCCCTACCCATACCTGCCTCCAAAATTCTGAACATGAATTCCTAAGAGGTCAAAGCTACTCAGCAGTCCCTCCTCCCAAGTCATCCTCAACTCTCCACATTCATCTCCTGTTTACTGAGCACTCAATACACACCAGGCATGATTCTAAGCATTATTTAAACATAGTAACTCATTGAATCCTCACAGAAACCTGTCAAAATGAATACTGTAACTATCCCCATTTAAAATACGTGGAAATTGAGAACCAGAAAGGTCACAGAACTTGCCATGGTCACACAGTTGGCTGGCGTCAGGGGCAGGATGTGATCCAGGCAGCCTGGCTCTGGAGTCCAGGCTCCTGGCCATTGCTCTGTGCTGGCACTCGGCTGGCAGCTCTGAAGCAAAGCTAGGCACTTCCTTTTCTCTGCTCCAGCCACACCATGGTCTCACGTCTACTTTGGCACTCAGCCTGTTATACTGCAACCTAAGTCTTACTCATCTGTATTCTTTACTCTAAGACCTCTTTGAGGACAGGATTGTCCACTTCTCTAACCCTAGTACATGTAATGGCACCTGGTACCAGGTGGTACTTAATAAATGAATAAATGAATTAAACAAAGGAATAAATTAGAGTGTGCTGTTTCAACAGCACCCAGTCCTAGCACAGCATCAGCCTTCAATATAGGCTGACTCAATGACAAGACTGCCATTTCAGACCTTCATGACACAAGAAATGGGTAGTTTTGGGAGCTATGCTGATACATTTCTATCTGGTCATTCCAGGAAACTCAAGTGACATCCACCATAAGCATAAGAGTACACTTAGGGGTGGTCTTTAAATCACAAACACTCCACTGAAGGATTCTAGAATTACCTGACAGAGCATCATAGAACTCGTCCTCACTAAGGATGCTGAGAGGTGGCGATCCTTTAACCAGGGACTGCTCTAATTCATGATGCTCAGTGGCCAGAGCCTCCAGTGCTTCTGACAAAATTTTGTTTTTCTCTTGCTCTTGTTCCAACTTAAAATTCCTCACCTAGAAGGAAACAGACACACAAAAAAGGCTTCAGAGTGATGAGACTCAGACCTACTTATTGGAATATGAAAATTACTTGGTTCTGATCCAATTCAACTGCAACATCAGAAATAAAAACAGTCTTGCTAGATCTGTCTTGGATGAATGAGCAAAATTACTAAACTAATTTTGTTCTTCCCAGGGGGCCTTTTCTCACAACAGCTCTAGCTGGTGAAAATGGATTAAGAACTACCAAATGAATTCAGCTCAAACGATCAGGATCATGGTATGAGCAGCTTAGCCATTTCAGAAAACATATTTTAAAAAAGCAATCTGTCTCAACATTAATGATGAGGTTAAGAAACTAGTTTCAGCAAGTTTTTAAACAAAATAAAGAACACCATTCTAAATATTTAAATGTGTACCACATGAAAGTGTGAGGTAAACCTGTTAATTGTTCAGTTTACATCCAGAATAGTGTAAGTTAAGTAGAGGGCAACCAGCTGCTAGGCAAATATTATAAACAGTTTTATTGTTTCAATTCCATATTTTACCTCGAATTTGGCTCACTAAAAGAAATAAGGGCTAGAATTACAGAAACAGTAAAGGGTGGCTCTTTGCCCTCTGAAGATCCAATCTATTCCTATCTGGTCCAAGAGCATTTGAACCTTAGCAGTTGACTAAAACCCTCTAAAATTTAACTAATCCAGTCCTTATATAAAATAACAGATAACTGGTTTTGGCATGGACCATTTTATCTACTTTTGTATCAGAACTCTGAAAATCAAAACTATTCCATAATCTCCCTCAATTTCTAGAGACAATGTGGCACTGTAGACAGGGGATACAAAAGGTGGGATCTAACATAATCTGCCCTGTAGTCTCAGAAAAGTCTCTTGTTCCTTAGTTTCTTCACCTATAAAATAAGATTCTGCTATCTCATGTACTTTGGACATTTTATCAGAAGGGACCAGTCCCTTGGGAAGGACATTATGCTTCGTAAAGTAGAGGACCACCAAAAAAGAGGAAGGACCTTCAACGAGACGGATTAACACACTGGTTGCAACAATGGGCTCAAGCATAACGACAATTGTGAGGACAGTGCAGGACCCGGCAGCATTTTGTTCTGCTGTACATAGGGTCACAATGAGTCAGACCTAACTTGACGGCACCTAACAACAACAACACAATCATCTATAATCTCATCAGTGGTCTTCAATCTCAGTAGTCTTCAAAAAAAACTTTGTTTCCTTTAGCAAACCTATTTTTCAAATATAATCCTATAATCCCAACATATAAAATAGATGCCTTAGAAAGCAGACATGTGCTAGGAGATGCTGGGTATGGAGCACAAGCCCCATCCCTGTGGCTCGCTCCTGTCCTTAAGGTCCAATCCCAGGAGCTGTACCAACAATCTGAAAGGCATAGAATGGGGTGACCTCCTAGACCTCCTCCAGGTTATTAACATTTCCATCTCTTGGTCTTGGAAGCTGTAGAACTCTCTTAACTGCTCCTCTGAATTCCTCACCCTGCTGAATCTAGCCCCTTTTACTTCCTGACATTCCCTCTTTTGCTCTGAGTCGAAGCCCTTTGTGGCCCCGAGTCCCTGATGCTGCACACTAGCTACAATGTTCCAGGAAGTCAGTCCCGGGTGTAACTTGAAATATAGTTTCACTGAAGTGCTAAGTTTGTAGCAGAAACAGGGTTAATCCGTTATTATTTTGCGAATAGTTCCAGTCCTCTGCACCTGTGTTTATCATTATAGCAATGAGATTATTATTTTTAGAGCTATGATAATGAAATAGAAAAACAATAAATGGTAAGCAATAATGAGCAGAGAAATCATACAAAACTGATAAAAAAAAAAAAAGAAAACTTCTGTAATTACAAATTTTAGGAAGCTGAAAAATATTTGGTAATATTCCTATAAGGAGCCCTGGTGGTTCAAAGGTTAAGTGTGTGACTGCTAACAGAAATGTTGGTGGTTATAAACCATCCTGCTCTCTGCTCCCATAAAAATTACTGCCTAGAAAACCCTATGACAATTAAGATATAACTATCGGTCTTTTCCTGTCTAGAATGAAGGAGAGTGAATGACAAAACCAAAGATTCAAGGAAGAAATTAGTCCATAGGACTAATGGACCACACGAACCACAGCCTCTTCTAGCCTGAGACCAGAAGAACTAGATGGTGTCTGGCTACCACTATCACCATTCTGACCAGGGACAAAATAGAAGGTCCTGGTTAGAATGGGTGAAAAATGCAGAACAAAACTCAAATTCATAAAAAAAAAAAAAATCAGACTTACTGGACTGATAAAGACTAGAGGAACCCTTGAGACTATCGCCCTAAGACACCCTTTTAACCTGGAAGAAAGCTACTCTTGAAGGTCACCTTTGAGCCAAATAACAGACTGGCCTATAAAATAAACAATAACACCCATGATGAATGTGGTCCTTTAAACAATCAACTGTACAAGACTGAAAGGTCAAAATTCACACAAAAGCAAATATGAGAAGGCAAGGAGGGGCAGAGAAACTGGATGGATGGAAACAGGGCAGGAGGGGTTGAAAATGGTGAAAGTGCTAACGCATTGCAAGGATTATAACCAATGTTACAGAACAATATGTGGATGAATTGTTGAATGGGAATCTATTTTGCTGTGTAAACTTTCACCCAAAACACAATAAAAAAGTAAAAACAAAACAAAATTAAGGTGCATTAAAAACAAAACAAAACCCTATGGGGCAGTTCTACTCTGTCATATGGGGTCGCTATGAGTAAAACTTGACTCGCAGCACCCAATAACAACAATATTCCTATAACCTACACTGTATTTACAGAGGGTGAAATAACTCTTATTGAGGCTGGAGTACAAATTAAAAAAAAAAAGTAGAATGCTGTTTTTCCTCTATCTGCTGGGTTAAGTAATTCATTTATCTATAAACAAAGATAACAAAATTGTGCACAATGTCCAAAACGATCTGTCCTGTGAATATAAAAGATCTAAACACACCACTAAAGTATTTGGAGATTCCAAAAACAACACTGCAAGAAGATCCAAACTCTTTCCCTCCCACCCACTCTCCGCCTTCAACTTTTCAAATATCAAAATGTAAATGTGCTGTTAATTCTTAAAAATAAGAATCAACTAAATTATCTTCTCTATTTTAACAAATATACAAGTCTTCATGCATAAATTCATCTAGCAAATTTCGGCAAAGTGGCAAAATAAGTGATTGAAGCCCCAAAACACCCAGTTTCCTCAAAAAAAAAAAAATCTTACTGAAAGTCCATTAATCCTTTATCCATCTAAAATAAGCATCACTTCAATTCTGCAACATCTATATCTGTTCTCACTTCTTTTAAGAGAAAAAAGCGTAAAGAGTAGGAAGCAAAAGAGAGAGAGAAGAAGCTCTATGCCGTATTACCTTTTTTTTTTTTTTTAAATCTGTGAACTGATCTGGGTATATTTTCATTAGTTTCAAGTACAACAGGATTTTCTGCACTGAAGATATCTTTCTATAAAACTGCTTACAGAACAGCAACGTCTCCCATCACATAAAGCACTACGAGTGAGAAGCTGTACGTCAGAGCAACTGCACCAGCAAAGAGCTCTCTAGATGGTTCTGAAGCATCTAAGAACATACTTAACTGCCATAGTGCTTTTTAGTTCCTTAGAAGGATCACTGGAATAATGTAATTCCAAGTCCTCTACAATCTCAATATTTTGGAAACACCAATGGAAAATCCTGCATTTAAAAATTATTGTAGATAAACCAAAAGCAAAGAAGTTTCCTGAATACAACCTAACACTTCGAAGGCCAGAGTGGCAGGGACAGGGGTCTGGGGACCATGGTTTCAGGAGACATCTAGGTCAACTGGCATAACAAAATGTATTAGGAGAACATTCTGCATCCTACTTTGGTGAGTGGCATCTGGGGTCTTAAATGCTAGCAAGCAGCCATCTAAGATGCTTCAATTGGTCTCAACCCACCTGGAGCAAAGGAGCATAAAGAACATCAGACACAAGGTAAATAAGAGCCTAAGAGACAGAAAGGACCACATAAACCAGAGACTCCATCAGCCTGAGACCAGAAGAACTAGGTGGCGCCTGGCTACAATAGATGTCGAAACTGAACATAAGGGCCAATCCCACAGAGGTTGAGGGGAACCTCCCTACCATTAAGAAGAGCCTGGAATAATAAAATCTATTAAGAAAACATTCTGCATCCCACTTTGGAGAGTGGCATCTGGGGTCTTAAACACTAACAAGCGGCCATCTAAGATCCATCAATTGGTCTCAACCCACCCGGATCAAAGGAGAATGAAGAACACCAAGGACACAAGGTAATTACGAGCCCAAGAGACAAGAAAAGGCCACATAAACCAGAGGCTACATCAGCCTGAGACCAGAAGAGCCAGATGGTGCCCAGCTACAACTGATGACTGCCCTGACAGGGAACACAAGAGAGAATCCCTGATGGAGCAGGAAAACAGTGGGATGCAGACCTCAATTCTCATAAAAAGACCAGACTTAGTGGTCTGACTGACACTAGAGGGACCCTGGAGGTCATGGTACCCAGGCCTTCTGTTAGCCCAAGAACAGAAACATTCCTGAAGCCAACGCTTCAGACAGGAATTGGACTGGACTATAAGATAGAAAATGATGTTGGTGAGGAGTGAGCTTCTTGGCTCAAGCAGATACATGAGACTATGTGGGCAGCTCCAGTCTGGAGGTGAGATGAGAAGGCAGAGGGGGACTGAAGCTGGTTGAATGGACATGGAGAATACAGGGTGGAGAGGAAGGGTGCGCTGTCTCACGAGGGGGAGAGCAGCTAGGGGTACATAGCAAGGGATGTATAAGTTTTTGTATGAAGAGACTGACTTGATTTGTAAATTTTCACTTAAAGCACAATAAAAAAAAAATTAGTATTGAACGGCTGATAAAGGAATATGCAAAGTACAATCTCATAACATCTTCAGCTTACTTTTAAACTATGTTTCCAAACTCCCACTCTCTAGCTTAGAAGCTATATTCTTATGACAGAAACAGTAAGGATACATGGCTACAAGAACAAAGAATGCATTAACTTGAGACTGAAATACTAAATTTTGAATAAAAAAACTTATCTAGCACTGACTTATTTCCATGGTTATGGATGCAATAGTATTGTGACTTCAAAACTTTTTTAAGATATGTGCTTTAGGTGGCTCCTTGCTCTTACCACATAGCTGTTAAAGCAGTGGGTCTGGCCCTTTAGAGCTGAGGAAAACTCTCCTGCCCACTAGTCAGACTGCCACATTGTCTCTGTGTAAGAGAATGGAGCTCTCACGGGAAAGCTAAGGGCTGATGTTACTCCCAAGTCCACAGACAGGCTGAATCACACTTTTATTTCCAAGGTCTGGGAAAACTAAGCTTTCATTCCATGTCTCAGGCATCATCAAGTATGGAAATATATTCTTGGGCAGTAGAGTATATACTTGCAAAACAAATTTCAGGATTTTCATCTGACACTAATGCCCTTTCAGCTACCCTATTTCATCAGAACTTTTTCAGGTGTAATAAATTTCCTTATGTTCCTAAAGCCTTCCTCATCAGTCCTTTCTACTACTAAACAAAGACATTTATTTAAAGATAACTATGCCTCGGTGACCAAGGCAGATTTGTGTGAATAAGAGCAAACAGACACAAGGGAGGGATACACATGGAGGCTGTGGAGGGGGGTTGTATAGAGTTTGTAGACAACTCTAAGAACCTCTGGTGGCGTCGTGGTTAAACGTTACGGCTCCAACGACATACATTTTCCATTCTAGAAATAGCACTTAAAAGATTATATTGCTACAAGCATGTCATTGGATAATTTCCGAATTATTCCAGATTATAGTATAATGTAGCAAAAATTTCAAAAGGTTTTTAAGCGTCACCATGTCAATTACAGAACAGAGGCTTAAATTATTGTATAATGGTACATATTAAACATATTGCAACCATCTTTAAATGTCATATAATGATTGAGGACTGGCTATATAAAAATGATCTTTCTAAATCACTCTATTCAATAAGGACTCTGAAAATTTAACAGCATTTTTTAAATGGCTTCTTTAACCTCTCTACTAAATATCTGTTCATTATTGTATCTCCAGCACCTGGAATGCTGCCTGTAACATGGGTTGGAAACATATTTTGAAATGAATGAAAATTATGGTGTGTATTAACAAGGGACGAGGGGAAACTAAAGCAATACAAAATAACTTCTCTTGATAAGATCACTTTAACCAGTAATAATATTTCAAAATTTACCAAAAAAATCTAAGTACAGGGTCCTGAGCAAAAAAAAGTCTCTTAAAATCTCATTATTCTTAACCTCAGTGAGAGTTATCTGTCAAAAAAAAAAAAAAAAGGATTTAACTTGCTGAGCATTTGTGTAAAACATGGTTTTGCTTACACAGTATTATTTCTATATTTAATACTGATGATAAAGTATATGCATAGCATTTTACTGTTTCAGAAGCACTTTTACATACTGTTAGTTCATTAAATCATCATTAAAACCATGTGAAGAATGTGTGTGCATACAAAAGGAAGATCATAAAGTTTCAGTAACTTGCCAAAGGTCACCAGAGGAGTAAGAACTGAAACCAAGAGTTTTTAACCCTAAATCCCATAAGCTTCACAACCCATGGTGTTGCCAATAACTAAATGGCCCAGTAACAATATTGATGGAAGGTACGATCGTGAGTCTTAGAAGCAGAGGACCTCACCGGCTTTCTCTGACAGGATTTACTAGACTGGTAAAAAAAAAAAAAAAAAAAAATTTTTTTTTTTTTTTTTCCCAGGCAAAATGCGGGAGGGAGCAGAGTTACCTGGACTCCAGCAGTACATTCATCTAAACCTTCCCTAGATCCCTTGCTGGAGATCACACTCCTATAAAATGAGAAGGGTATTAGGTAGACCAGGAACCTCCCCCAGGAGACAGGCTTCTCATTCCAAGCCCTGGTGGCTCTGTCCAGTCCAAGTCCTGGCTTAGAGCCAAGGTTCTCGGTCATGAGGAGCACAGAAGAATCCACATCAGCTAGTTTGTTTTGTTTTGAATTAGAAGTTCCAGTTCTAACCCAAACCACTGACTCAGGACTTCCGAGAATGTGACCGAGGCAGGTGCACAGTGACAGAGACTGCTCAATGCCTGCCAGCACCCGGCTTGCCCTCTTCCTCAGTAAGCGCCTCAGTCTCCTATCTGGGTACAATGCCCTCCAGCTGAGACTATTTCTCAGTCTCTCTTGCAGCTATGGCCACATGACCCAGAAGAATGGAAGTATTGCACAGAATTTACCACATCTCCTTAAAGGGAGGGCACACTCCTTTTTCCAAAATTTGATACTTAAAACAGCCCCTACCACCTGAAGCTGCCATACCAGACCCAGACTGTGCCTCCTGTCTTCTTCCAAGTGAAGGATAATCTCTAACTTATTTAAGCTACTGATGGAAACCCTGGTGGTGTCGTGGTTAAGAGTTAAGGATGCTAACCAAAAGGTCAGCAGTTCAAATCCACCAGGCTTTCCTTGGAAACTCTATGGAGCAGTTCTACTCCATCCTATAGGGCTGCTATGAGTTGAAATCTACTCGACGGCAAGAGGTTTAGGTTGCTTGGTTTTGGGTTTTTTGTTTGTTTAATGCTAATACTAACTAGTACAGGTAATTTTTTTTAAAGCCCCACAACTTAGTCTGATGTGACCCCTAAATAAAAACTACTCATTTAGAAGAATTTCAGTTTAGTTTTTTTTATTTTTACTGGGCACCTACTACTATTGCAAGGTAAGTGCTAGGGATACAAAGTAGAATAAGAAACTGGTTAACCCGCAAAGAGATTATAGTCTAGTAGGAGAAGGAGGCACTTCACACTCCTGCCCAGCTCATCTATTAAAAATGCAAACCCACTACTACTTCCTTATAGAAAACCTTTCAATGGCTCCTGACTGCCTTCACAGTCTCAAAAGTGGAGTGTGTGCACCACGAAACATGAAAATATTAGAAAGTCTTTTGTATTTATTTTTGTCTAAAATATTAGATAAAATGTCACATTAAGGATATAATATTATATATAGAGATTGACACTGATGCCTTCACACAGTCCACGTGTCTCAGGGTCAAGGGTCAAGTGCAGGATGTACAGTAACTTCAGGGAGGAGTTGGCAAGGACCACTCAGAGGCTGAAAGAAGCCTCTTGCACTGTAACCAAACTTAGTAACCAAACTCACACTGCAGTTCATGTGAGTTTGGTTACTAAGATTCACAGACCATCTCATCTAGTTTTAGTTAACTGAGAAAATACACAGATAGCATAAAGACTGTTGCAAAGACACTGCAGACTGATGATAATACCCTTGGTGCAAACAAAGTGAACAAACAAAATAGCAAAGGCTTCTACGGCTCACGTAAGCGCTGCACCAGCTACTCCAGGAAAAACAGACCATAGAACCCGATGACAGTAAGCCAGTTCTTCAAATTCAAAATTATCACGATCATAGGCAATATGGATATATGTCTATCACGTAGGACAACCCCTACTTATTTATTGCACCTTGAGATATGAGCTAACGAGCATGTGAAGACAGGACATTCGGCTCAACATTTGAAATCTAAGCATCCAGAGCATGAAGATAAACCTCCCAAACTTTTTTTTTTTTTTTTCCAGTGATATTTAAAGTCACAGAACACTCGGTCCAGGCTTTAAATATTTTTTTTACTGAATTTAATAATAGATGTTTAGAAACTTTTTTTGAGGTTTCTTGATAGAAAAGACAAAAAAGTCACAAACCATTTGGGGAAATTCTTCTAATGACTTCCCCTTCTCCCAAAAAAGCCTGAAGAAGTAGAATATATAAACAGCTCTTAAAACTCAACAACAAAAGGACAAGTAAGCCAATTTAAAAATGAGCAAAGAACTTGAATAAACATGTCTGCAGAGAAGATACACAAATGGCCATGAAGCACATGAAAAGATGCTCAAAATCTTTAGTCATTAGGAAAGTTCAAATCAACCATTAAGAAACGTCACTTCAGCTATATTTAAAAAAAGGAAAATAACAAGTGTTGGTAAGGATGTGGAGAACACGGAACCCTTGAACACTGCTGGTGGGAATGTAAAATGGTGCAGCAACTGTGGAAAACAGTTTGGTGATTCCTCAAAAAGTTAAACACAGAGTTACCATATGACCCAGCAATTCCACTCTTACGTACATATACAAAAGAACAGAAAACAGGTTTTCAAACAAATACACAAACATTCATAGCACTACTCACAATTAGCAAAAGAGGAAACAACACAGAAGTCTATCAACGGATGAATGAGTAAACAAAATGTTGTATACCCATACAATGGACTCTTAATTCAGAGATAAAAGGAATGAAGTAATGATACATGCTACAATGTAGATATTCCCTGTAAACACTATGCTAAGTAAAAGAAGTCAAAAACAAAAGGTTATGTTCTGTATGATTCCATTTATATGAAATGCCCAAACCAAAAGAGGAAACCCTGGTGGTGTACTGGTTAAGTGCTACAGCTGCTAACCAAAGGGTCGGCAGTTCGAATCTGCCAGGCGCTCCTTGGAAACTCTATGGGCTTTGGGTTTTAAACCAAAAAACCAAACCCAGTGCCGTCAAGTCGATTCCGACTCATAAAAAAAGAAAAAAAAAATTTTTTTTTTTTCATAGCGACCCTATAATACGTAAATCCTTAGAGACAGAAGGCTGGTCAGTGGTCGCCAGGAGATGGGGGGACAGAGAATGAGAAGTGAGGGTTACTGGATACACGGTTTCCTTTTGGAGGGATAAAAATGCTTTGAAACTGGACAGAGGTGATGGTTGCATAACATTGTGACTGTACTGAATGGCACTAATTTGTACACTTTAAAATAGTTGATTTTCTGAGTTTTAGCTCCAATGAAAAAAAAAATTTTAAAAAACTCAAAAATCCTCCCTCAGACACAAACGCACGCAAATATGGACTTATCACATGACCCTGTCATTTTATTCCTACGTATTTACCTAACAGAAATGGATAATTATGTCCATGCAACGACCCAAATATTCACTGAAGTTTCATTTGTAATAGCCCAAAACTTGAAACAGCCCAAATATCCAACAGGTGAAGAAATGGATAAATTGTGGTATATCCATATAAGGGAATACTAGTCAGCAATAAAAAGAATGAACCACTGATACATGCAACAATATGGATGAATCTCAAAATAATTATGCTGAGTTAAGAAAGCCAGGCCCCTCCAAAAAGTACATGCTGTATGATTCTTCTAATGTAAAATTCCAGAAAACACTTACTCTACATGGTTGTCTCAGGACAGGAGTGTGAACAATAGTGGGAGGTATTACAAAGAGGCAGAAACTTTTGGAAGTAACAGAATTATTAACTTCGTTGTGGCGATGGTTTCACTAGTATAAACAAATACTCATTAAACTACACTTTAAATATATGTAGTTTATTGTACACCAACTATACCTCAATAAAATTATAAAATACGATAATACTTAGCAATAGTAAGGGCACAACAAAAAGGCCGCTCATATAATGATGATGTTGTTAGGTGCCATCGAGTTGGTTCAAACTCATAAAGACCCTACCTACAACAGAACAAAACACTGCCCAGTCCTGCACCATCCTCATGGTCATCGTTATGGCCATTGTTGAAGCCACTGTGTCAATCTGTCTCATTGAGGGTCTCTCCCTTTTTCGCTGACCTCTCTACTCTGTTCTATAGGGTAGATACGAGTAGGAATCGATTCACTGACAACAGGTTTTACTGCATTACCAAGCATGATGTCCTTCTCTGGGAACAGGTCCTTCCTGATAAGTGTCCAAAATATGTGAGACAAAGTCTCACCATCCCTGATTCTAAGGAGCATTCTGGCTGTACGTCTTCCAAGATAGGTTTGTTCTTTTTTTTTTTTTTTGTACTTTAGATGAAGGTTTACAGAACAAACTAGCTTCTCATTAAACAGCTAGTACACATTTTGTTTTGCGACATTGGTTACCAACCCCACAACATGACAACACTCACCCTTCTCGATCTTGGGTTCCCTATTACCAGCTTTCCTGTTCCCTCCTGCCTTCTAGTCCTTGCCCCTGGGCTGGTGTGCTCCTTTAGTCTTGTTTTTTTTATGGGCCTGTGTAATCTTTATCTCATACAAAGGGTAAACCTCGGGAGTGACTTCATTCCTGAGCTAAAAGGGTGGTCCAGGGGCCATATGTTGGGGTTTCTCCAGTCACTTTCAGGCCAGTAAGTCTGGTCCTGTTTTGTGAGTCAGAATTTTGTTCAACATTTTTCTCCAGCTCTGTCCAGGATCCTCTATTCTGATCCCTGTCAGAGCAGTCGGCGGTAGTAGCTGGGCACCATCTAGTTGTACTGGACTAAGTCTGGTGGAGGCTTAGTCCTTTGGACTAATCTTTCCCTTATGTCTTTAGTTTTCTTCATTCTCCATTGCTCCTGACGGGGTGAGACCAGTGGAATACCTCAGATGGCAGCTCACAAGCTTTTAAGACCCCAGGTGCTACTCACCAAAGTAGAATACAGAACATTTTCTTTATAAACTATGTGCACTGTTTGTTCTTTTGGCAGTCCGTGGCATATTCAATAGTCTTCAAAAACACCAAGCTCAAAGGCTTTAATTCTTCTTTGGTCTTCCTTATTCATTGTCCAGCTTTCACATGCATATGGGGTGACTAAAAACACCAGGGCTTGGGTCACGTTCACCTTAGTCCTTAAAGTGACTTCTTTGCTTTTTAAGATTTGAAAGAGGTCTTTTGCAGCTGACTAGCCCAGGGGAATGCTTCATTTGATTTCCTGACTGCTGCTTCTATGAGTCTTGATTGTGAATCCAAGTAAAATGAAATCCTTGGCGACTTCAATCATTTCTCCATTCATCACGATGTTGCTTATTGGTCCAGTTGTAAGGACTTTTGTTTCCTTTACACTGAGATGTAATCCATACTGAAGGCTGTAGTCTTTGATCTTCATCAGTAAGTGCTTCAAGTCCTCTTCACTTTCAGCAAGCCAAGTTGTGTCATCTACATAACACAGGTTGTTAATGAGTCCTCCTCTAATCCTGATGACCCCTTCTTCTTCTATGGTCCAGCTTCTCAGATTATTTGCTCAGCACACAGATTGAATAAATATGGTGAAAGGATACAACCCTGACACATACCTTTTCTGACTTTAAAACACTCAGTATCCTCCCGTTCTGTTCAAATGACTGCCTCTTGGTCTACGTACAAGTTCCACATAAGCACAATTAAGTATTCTGGAATTTCCACTCTTCTCAATATTATCCATAATTTGTTATGATCCACACAGCTGAATGCCTTTGCATAGTCAATGAAACACTGGTAACCATTTCTGGTATTCTCTGCTTTCAGCAGTGATATCCCTCATTTCACATCTTCTTATGAATCTGCTTTGCATTTCTGGCAGTTCCCTGTCAATGTACTGCTGCAATCCTTTCTGAACAATTTTCAGCAAAATCTTACTTGTGTGTAATACTAATAATATTGTTTGATAATTTTCATATTCTGTTGGATTGCCTTTCTTCAGAGTGGGGACAAATATGGATCTCTTCCAGACAGTTGGCCAGGTACTATATATATATTATTTCATAATCATCAAGAATATTTTTAAATATGCCTATTTAGGAACTGATGTCTGCAAGGTACTCTGGGGTAGTGCACGACGCATGACTTTCTTTCTCCTATGTCAAGTACCGGAACCCATCTGTGATTCTGTTAAGGGCAGTCCTGTCTCATCACAGTTGCACAGCTTCCACCTAAAAATAACTTCCTCTTATATAATCTCTTACCCCAGATTTGTATATTTCATGGGTTCTTGAAAGGAGTTTCTTTTTTAGCGATATGCCACATCATGAAGTAAACATTCATTTTTAAAACCAGATAAGCTGAACCATAATCTAAACGAATCCTTGTTTTTCACAAGTCATTCAGGGGCGCTGTAGTTGACAGCTCTGCTGAAGAAAATAAGTACAAAAAGTTATATGTAGCAGAAGTGACACCATACCAACTCTCTTTTAAAATGAACTTTGAGTTTATTTACATACGACAAATACACTCATTTTTGGTGTATTTTAAGTTCAATGAATACTGACAAAAAATACTTCATGTAATCAGCACCACTATCCAGATACAGAAAATTTCTACTATTTCCCCCAAATTCTCACGCTCCATTAGAGTTACTGTCGCCTTCTCCCCACCCCTCACCCGAGGCAACCACCGCTCTGATTTCTATAACCATGGAGTAAGGTTGTCTGTTCCTGAACTTCAGATAAATGGAATCATGCAAGATGTGCTTTTTTGTGTCTGGCTTCTTTCAGCCAGCGTTAATGTTTCACAGGTTCATTCATGTTGTTGTAAGTATAAGTAGCTGTTTCCTTTTTATTGCTGAGGAGTATTCCATTCTTCAGATATACTATGATTTCCAATGGCACTTCTTTTTAATGCCTTTAGCTCTGTTTCTGAAAATAGCTTTTTGTATATGCTGAACATTGTTAAGACAGGAACTACAACAACTTTGTTTCTATAGAATTTTGATGTTTTACTCTGTTTTAAGAAGTGTTTTCATGTATCTCAAACTAGGGAAAAAAAATCTCAAGTATGCTGGAATCATAACTCAGTAAATTATAACTACATCTTAAGAAAACATTTTAAGGATCTTAGGGCAGTGCATTCCAAGTTTTGTAAGTCATTGCCTACACAGAAAAGGGTCTTTGTATGGCCAAAAAGCACATGAAAAGACGTGCAACATCATTAACCATAGGGAGATGCAAACCAAAACCACAACGAGGTACCAGATCATTCCCACTAGAATGGCTATGATCAAAAAATGGAGAATAACAGGTTTTGGTAAGGATGTGGAGAAACTGGAGCCCACATACATTGCTGGTGGGAATACAAAATGGTTCAGCTGCTATGGAGAACAGTTTCGCAGTTCCTTAAAAAGTTAAACATAAAACTACCATATGACCCAGCAACCCCAGTTTTAGGTATATACCCAAAAGAAATGAACTCAGGAACACAAACAGAAACCTGTACACCAATGTTCATTGCAGCACTATTCATAACAGCCAAAAGTAGAAACCACCTAAATGTCCATCAACAGATGAAGAGATAAACAAAATGAGGTATATACATACAGCCATAAAGAAAAACGAAGTTCTGATGCATGCCACATCACACGTAAACCTTGAAAACATTATACTGACTAAAATAACTCAGTCACCAAAAAAAAAAAAAAAAAACCTGTATGATCCCACTTATGCGAAATAGTCAAATGCATAGAGACCAAAGCATACAGTGGTTTTTGGGATGAGAGGCAGAGGGAGGGGGAGTCACTGCTCGGGGGCACTGAGTTTCTTTTAATGGTGGTGGAATAATTTGGACAAGAATAGTGGTGATGGTCACACAACATGATGAACATAATCAAATCACTGGATTGTACGTGTAAAGATTGTTGAATTGGCGAATGCTTTGTTATATGTATGTATCTAACAAAGCGTTTGCCAACTCAACAACTGTGTTTATAAACATACATATATACATACATACATACATATATACGCACACACAATAAAAAGGGAAGGATCTTTGTATGGCACACTAGAGAAATCACGTAACTGGTTTGGGGTCTCTGGACACACTAATGGGCCCTGGTGGCATAGTCGTTAAGAGCTATGCCTGCTAACCAAAAGCAGCAGTCTGAATCCACCAGCCGCCCCTTGGAAACCCTATGGGGCAGTTCTACTCTGTCTTATAGGCTCGCTATGAGTCAGAATCGATTTGACAGCAACAGGTCAACAAGATACACTACAGGTTGAAAAGATCATTTATTTTAAGCCCACTAGTTGGAAATCTCTGTTTAAAAATATATTCAAATAACAAATATTCTTATTTTAATAACCTATATTTAATTTCAGAAGTCTCTTAGTGACACAAATGATAAAGCGTTTGACTATAAACCAAAAGGTTGACAGTTTGAGCCCACCCAGAAGTGCCTCAGAAGAAAGGCCGGGCCACCTGCTTCCAAAAGGCCCAAAAAACCAAAACCCAAACCCGTTGCCGTTGAGTTGATTCCGACTCATAGCGACCCTAAAGGACAGAGTAGAACCGCCCCATAGAGTTTCCAAGGAGTACCTGGTGGATTCAAACTGCTGACCTTTTGGTTAGCAGCGGTAGCACTTAATCACTACACCACCAGGGTTTCCTCCAAAAGGTCACAGCCTTAAAAACCCTATGGAGCACAGCTGTACTCTTGATACGTATGGGGTCGCCATGAATCAGAATCAACTCACTGGCAACTGGCTGGATGGCACATTTAATTTTACAGAACAGGAAAATTTTAGGAGCAAATAAAATTACATGTAAAATAAAGCATTAATTTATTAAACAACCTAAATAATTTGAAAATTCCCAAAGTGCTAAAACAATGAGCATAGCTTCTTCCTTTCCCTTCTTTGGGTGTGCTTAATATTTTTTTTTTTTTCCTGATCTTTCCCCAAGACAAAAAAATTGACCAGTGACTGTGAACTGGTACTCAAACACCCTCTCCAAGCCCAGTATTATGCAACTTCCCAGCAACACAATGGCATCTGAGCTCAGTTATCAGAGGCACCGTGTTCAGGTCCAGACAGGCAACCATTCCACTCTCCTCTTCACGCAACAAATGGCCATCAACCACCCACATCATAGCAGCCATTCTAGGCCCTAGGGAATCAGTGACGAGACAAAATCTCTGCACTCATAGAACTTACAGTCTACTTACTGTAAGTCTACTGTGGGGAGAGAAACAGGTAAATAAGGGACCTATTTAGTAAGATGGCAGTGGGTTATTCAGTAAGTAGTTGTTGTTGTTAGTTGCTATGGAGTCAATTCCTACTCATGGCCACTCCATGTGTACAGAGTAGAACCGCTCCACAGGGTTTTCCTGGCTATAATCTTATGGAAGCAGATCACCAGGCCTTTTGGTACTACGAGGTGGGTTCGAACCACCAATGTTTAGGTTAGCAGTTGAGCACAAGACATTTGTGCCACTCAGAGGCCTTTCTGGTATGTTAGATGGTGAAAAATACTAAAGACAATAATATGCTAAGAAGGGAATAAGGAGTACTGGGGGTAAAGTTGCAACCTTAAACAGGATGGCCAGGGACTTCACTGATAGAGTGCTGCTGGATTAAAAGCTGACAAAGGTGAGGAAGAGGGCCATGACCACCCCTACTCATGACAAAGGGGAGGGAGAGGGTTCTAGGGAGGAGCATTCCAGGCAGAGGAACGGTAAAAGTTCTGAGGTGCAAAGTCCTGGGGTAGAAATGGGTTCACATGTTTGAATAACATCAGAAAGCCACTGTCCTCAGAAGAAAGCAAGTAGAGCGAGCGTGAAGCCAAGTACAAGCAGGCAGAAGGCGTCAAGCAGAAGAGTCCATCACGAAGCTTTGTACACCTTCGTAGCAACTGAGGCTCCTTCTCTTGGCGGGATGGAGTGCCAGCTGCGAAGAGTCATGATATGCACTCTTAACTTCATGTGGACACTAGATTCAGCTCTGGATGACATATTTTTAAAAAATAACCTGAGAGGGATTGGTAGAGTGAGGAAATGAAGGGTGTGGAAAGCTTAACGTAATAGTAAGAGTTGAGAGAACTTGGAGATGTTTGGCCTGGGGAAAAGAATAATTTACTAGTTGCTCCAAAAAGCTGAGGAATTTTCACAAGACAGGCAACAAGTTTTTCTGTTCAGACATGAAACCAGGAATTGAAAAAAAAAAAAAAAAAAACAGGGACATAAAATTGCACGTTACTGTAAAGTTTAACTCTCTAAAAACGTTAGATAGTGAAATGTGTGGTCTTAAAAGATAACTCACATATCGTCATAGCAGCAGTAGCAACAGTAGCAGTAGGAGCTACTGTATACAGCACCGATGTATGTTTACTCTATGGCAGGCATTATGCTGAATACTTGATACACCCCATCTCATATAATCTGCCCACGATCCTGTGAGGTAGGTATTATTACTGATAAGGAAACAAGCTTGGTGAGATTACATGACCTGGAGAGAATGGCATATCTAAGTGGCAGAACTGCAATCAAACTCAGGTCTAACTCAGGCTCTAAGCTCCTAACCATTGCACATGGTATAGTGACTATGTGTTCAGGAAGGGAAGTGTTTACATATATCATAAAATGGCCATCTAGCTGGCAGGCAGGAAGTGGTAGAGAGGATTCTTACAAATGGTAGAAAACTAAATGATATCTAAGAACCCACCACATTCTTAAAGTTTTTCATTGACTTCAAAATTTATGGCAACCTTGCACTTCTAACTATGGGTAAAGATCAATTAACAATAATTTCATTACAGAGTATGTTAAATTTCCTGTCCATTTCTATTGCTGATGCTAATCATTTTCTGGTTTTCAGTAATACATATTCTTTATTAGTTTCCCACATACAAGTCAAAGTAGGCTTGACTTCTCTCAAGTATATGAATTTTCTTGTCTCATTTTTATAGTATCTGGTGATTCAAACATGTCTTCCATTTTTATTTTCCAGTGCTAACTCTGCAGACGAGATAAAATTCTTTTCAATTAAGTAATCACCCTTCAAAATATAAGAGTAAATCAACATTTGGTATCTAAAGTATAGAAAGACAATAAAATATAAACGTAGAGTGCAGATACACATAGATTTTAGGGATTAAACTGTGTCTCAGACACAGGAAAATCTCAAGCACCATCCTGCTTTGAGGGCTGGTTTCTTTATAACCTAAGTGGAGGGGCAATAAGAGAGTAAGGGGAATGAGGGGCGGTTGGCGCTGAGCACCCTCCACCACACTTTAACCACAGTAACTTCTGAATGGTTTGAAAAATAATGAAAAATCAATGTTCTGCACGGCAACTACGGGCCTATGTAAGGAGGGATAGTTTGACAACTCCGGGGTTTACATCTGGATAGAAAACATGATTAACTCTACTTACAAAGTTTTTCTCCACATATGGCCTGAAATATATAGTCAAGTTGATCTGCATGAACATGAAAAAAAAAAAAGTTCCCAGAGCAACATTTGCCATATATTTTAATTTGGGCCCCTGCTCTTAAATAATCTATAACAAAGTCAAGTAATAACAAGATATATACATTCCTGAAATAACATAAAGTAGAAATATATTCCTAACATTTTAACAACTATTTACTGAGTACTTACTATTTACAGAGAATCGCAAAATACAATCACCACACCTAAATGCACTCTGGGGCATAACCACATTCAACTAATTCACAAGAGAATGTTGTAAGTCAGTGGTTTCCAAACTGTGAGGCTATGAAAATACATAACAATCTCTGATTCTCTTTTGGGGTAGGGCTAAAATAGTGATGGAGCCTACCTAAATACTGTGGATGAGACAGAAATCTGGCTTTGAATTCTCTTAAGGCCAAAACAGAAAGAGAAATACAATCAATTATGGGCTTTTAATTGTCCACGAGGAAAAAAAAAAAATACCAGTTCTTTGGGGAAAACAAACTCCCTCTTCGCCCTCACCTCTAATTTCTGATTCAGGGCAATACAGAGAGGAATATAAGTATTAGACGGCAAAATAACCAACAATATCATTAAAACTAATTTTTCTGGAAATGCCCCTCAATGGAAATTGAGAGTGTAACTCCAACTTACAACTCACTGAGGGGTATTTCTCAGTAAATCAAGGAAATATTGTTCAGGCTGAAGCATTCTGACAGACTAGTTGAGCCTTAGGATAACATCTAGAAATCTAGAGAAGTGGACAAATTCTTTATCTTCCAAAAATGGGGCCTCTACACCAAGCAAAATTTTCACAAAAAACTGGACAGCAAGTTCCTATTGAGAAATTAGAATATAGGTAGGTAATATGGAAACTCTGGTGGCGCATGGTTAAGTGCTACAGCTGCTAACCAAAGGGCTGGCAGTCTGAATCAGCCAGGCGCTCCTTGGGAACTCTGTGGGGCAGTTCTACTCTGTCCTATAGGGTCGCTATGAGTCGGAATCCACTTGACGGCACTGGGTTTTTATGCAAAATGTGAAGGTACTTCAACATTCTTGCCCATCTGTTTATCTTATTTCTAAAGTTGATATCTTTTGTAAAAACTGAGAAATCAGCTTGTACAGATGACCACATCACCTTTGACCAGAGGCGGGCTGTCTTCCTGAGTAGCTGAATCTTCCTAATTCAATCAGTGTGTGATAGAGTGGGCTTTGTTCTGCAGCACTCAACTTGGAGACAGAAACCTGGATTTACTCCTAAATTGTGCTCCCTCCTAGCTACATAAGCTTGGGCAAGTCACTCAGCCTTCCCTTCCTTGGCAAAATAAATAACAGATCAATTGTTTTCAAACTGTGTTCTATGGAGATGCCTTAGTGGATAAAAGTGTGCTTTTACTTTGATCTTCTTATGTACTGGCATCTGTCCCCAATTAAACCTTTGAAAACCACCAGACTAGATTCTCTCAGTGTCTATGGCTTTGTGATCTTAAACACTAATTCATAACACAAAGTAAAACAATAAAAATGAAGAAAAAATTCAAAATCGAATCATTTCTATCACAAGAAATTTTACTAAGGAGGATTACACTCACAACCTCATTTCTAATTTAGCTACTTGAATGCAGAACAGCAGCAACAACAACAAAATCTTCCTCGTAGAACATTATTATATGTGAAGGCTGATTTCTCAAGTAAGCTAAAAAAAAAAGCACAGTTCCCTGAATGCAGCAAATAATAGTTAGGGGAACAGATGATGCCCCTGTGCCTCCTGTCTGAGTGCCTGGCCACCACATGGAACAAGGCTGTGTGTTTCCAGCTGGGAGGTTCCAGGGGAGTTCACCTCCACCAGAGGACAGGCTTCTCACCTGAATCCCTCCTAACCACAGAGTCAGCTCCTGTGCTTCTTGTCATTCCTATCACTGCCTACTGCTTCCCACCACAGTTTCTCTCATCTAACTCACCATGCCACAAATCACATTTCCTCTCCTCTACTTCTCCATTCTCTCCACTTCTTTGTCCCTGAATTGAACACAAAACCCTTTTAAGATATTTTTCTGAGAATAAAACATGGAAAGACTGTCTTACATAAAACTGGGACAGAGAGAGAAATTGTCTGTGTTACAGAGGAGGAATGTGAGGCCTTGGGGTAAATTCCCTAGAGTCATGCAAGGAAAGGGTCACTGATACTGGAATCCATGTCTCAGGACTCCAAATAATAGCCCCCAAAATCCACTGCCATCAAGTCAATTCCAACTCAGTAGAACTGCCCCATAGGATTTCCAAGGAGCGGCTGGTGGACTTGAATTGCCAACCTTTTTGGCAGGTTCATATTCTACCATACATACTTCCTTACTAGGCTTTCCACATACTCTCCCTGATTTTGTCTTCAGTTGGACTGTGTACAGAATAACAAAGGTCACATGGTAAATAGTAGTGAATGCCTGAGAATCTAAAGAAAATTTAGACACGGTTTGTCCTGGTTCTTTCCTCTTTGGACCCAGGTTTGGAGGAGAATGAAAGGGCAAGATGGAATATATTGAGCAGATCATAGAAAAGCCACTTAAAGTATAGGTGGAGGGAGGAAGTTAGGGGGAAAACCCAAAACCAAACTTGCTGCCATCGAGACGATTCCAACTCATAGCAACCCTACAGGACAGAGTAGAACTGCCTCATAGGGTTTCCAAAGAGCACCTGGTGGATTTGAACTGCCAATCTTTTGGTCAGCAGCCATAGCTCTTAACCACTATGCCACCAGGGTTTCCAAGTTAGGGAGAGACAAGAAAAAAAAAGAAGAGGCCAAGGGAATAATGATCATTCTTCTTCCATCATTCAAAATATCAAATGATAGAGAAGTTGTGAGGTGTAAGGAGAAAAAAGAAAGAAGGTAAGCAGCAAGGTGGGGATGAGAAATGGAAAGAAATGGCAAGCAGTGAAAACAAGAAAGAATTGGGGAATAATAAGATGTTGATTAAGAGGGAAGAATTGGAAGTGGTCAAAACCTTCCAAAAGTTTGAGGTGTTTTAAATATTAGAAATGCAATAACCTAGACTACATATACTAGCAGTCTGCAGTTTGTAAAGATGAGCCTAAAAAAAAATTATTAAAGTCTATAAAATAAAATTGTAGATGAAGCAAGTAATGATATATTCACTAAACTGCAAAACACCTGAACTAAGAAATGCCATGTTTCTTACGCAGGTAACACATGCCTTCTGTGTTTGTTTGCTGGCCACACCCTCCCCCCCAGAGGTATTTTCATAAGCACGCTATGCTAATTATTTTTACAGCAACTTGTGCCACAGAATTGGCATGGTGGCTCTTGTGAGGCTTGTGAGGATTTCTCTGGGGGTGGGAAGGGTGTGGCCAGCAAACAAACGCAGAAAATGCCATTATTTGCGTAAAATTACAGTACATACACAATTTGAAATCTGGACAGGAACAAAATTTGAAAAAATTATCCACTTTAAAGTGACAGGGGATAATAAATACGTAGATCCTAGATCCTAGGGGAAGAAAATAGTAAGTTCAAAGAAAAATTATAGAGATAACTACAATAAAATTAATTTACGAGGAACAGATGCATCAGATAAAAAAGCTAAAAGGAAGTTATTTCAAAAGTAATCAAGTAAACACACCTGTAGCAAGAATGATTTAGAGAAAGAGATCCACTTAAAGACAGAAATTTATTTGGAGATATCCAAAAAATATTAGAAAAAGGAAAAGAAGAGAGACTAGGAAAAGGATACATAATTACAGATCCAACATGAATTAAAAAGATAATAAAAGAACATTACGAGCAACTTTATAGAAATAAACTTCAAATTGTAAATAAACTCCTAGAAAAATATAACTTGTCAAAACTGACCCAAAAAGAAATAGAAACTAAAATAATTCTATAGTCATTAAATACATTTAATAAGTAGTTAAAAAAAAAAAAAAGCCTCACAAGCATAAGATGGTTTTTCAGGGAAATTCTATTAAAATTTCAAGGAATAAAAACCAAAAAACCAAACGCATTGCTGTCAAGTCAATTCCAATTCATAGCAACTCTACAGGACAAAGTAGAACTGTTCCACATGGTTTCCAAGATTTTAAGTCTTTATGGAAGCAGGCTGCCACATCTTTCTCCCTCAGAGTGACTGGTGGGTTTGAATCGCAGACTTTTAAGTCAGCAGCCAAGTGCTTCAACCACTGTGCCACCAGGGCTCCATTTTTAAGGAATAGATCATTTCAATTTTATACAAACTCTTCCAGAAGACAGCAAAAGAAACAATACTCCCAAACTCATTTTATGAGGCCAGTATAACCTTGATACAAAAGCCTGATGAGGACAGAAAAAAAAAAAAAAAGGAAATTACAACCCAATCTCACGCATAAACACAGATGCTAAAATCTAAAAGAAACCAATCAAGGTGTATGTTAAAGATAATACACCGTGACCAAATTAGGTTTATTCCAGAATACAAGGATGACTTATCATTAGAAAAAGTCTAAAAATATAATTTACCACCTTAGCAAATTAAAACAAACAAATAAACAAAAAAATGCTCCTAATAAATGTGGAAAGGGCATTGGATAAAATTAAATGCCCTTTCATGATTTAAAAAAAACAATATAAGAATGAAAGGAAATTTAATTAACCTGACAAATGGTACTTATTAAGTATCACTCTTCATGGGAAATCATTAGAAGTTAGAAGCATGCCTGCCTTTTTAAAAATACAGACTCCCACTATATTAAGAAAAGTAACAAAATAAGAGGTGTGAGAATTAAAAGAAACAAAACTAATTTTTCACAGATTATGATTGTCTACATAAGCTGGGGTCCCTGGAGGGCACAAATGGTTTGTGTTAGAATACTAACCTAAATGTTGGTGGTTCAAACCCACTCATCGGTGTTGCAGAACAAAGGTCTGGCAGTCTGCTTCTGTAGAAGATTACAGCCAAGAAAACCCTGCGGAGCGCAGCTCTACTCTGTAGCACAGAGGCCACAGTGAGGCAGAGTCAATTTGATGGCAAGGAGTTTGGGAGTTTTCTGTTGGTTTTGGTGCATAGACTGGGTCACGATTTTTTTATTTCTGCTTCCTCACTCCCATTTTTACTCCTCTGCTCATGCTTCCTATGTCATGCTTCTAAAACTTCTTCATCAAAGTTTCCAGTGACCTCCTAGTTACCAAACCCAATGGGCACGTTTCAGTTCTCACCTTAAATTCTTCGCAGCATTCACAGGAGAGACCACTACTGCTTTCCTGGAATGCCTGTCTATGCTGACCTCCTCTGTTCTCTTCTATACTCTCTCCTGCCTCTGGCTGCTCTTTCTCAGTGTTCTCCATTAGCTCCCTGTCTTAGTCACAATACTGGGAATCATGGCCTAACCAAGTTACACATATTTTGGGGGAACACAATTCAATCCATTACATTTCCTTTCTTCCACGTGTCTTTCAAATGTCAGTATTTAATCCTTTGATTTCAAACTTTTTCAATCTATACATTTCCTAGGCAATGTTATTTACTCCTTCAGCTTCAATTGCCACATTTATACCATTCCCAGTACTGATGGTTCCCAATTTTTTATCGGACAAGTAAGGATAGCTTCACTGGGATGTCAACATGTTCAAAAGTGAACTTATCTTTCCCACTCCCTTACTCCAAACCTAAGTCACCTTCTACCCTCCAGTGACTTAAGCCATAAACCTGGGAGCTATCTATGACTACACCTTCTCCTACATTGCCCACATTCAATCTATTATGGGCTCCATTTATTTTGTTTCTCTATTTTCTATATCTCTCTCTGCTTGGTATCTTCCCTTCCTTTTCCACAGTCACTAACTTGGGTCTGGCCCTGATTATGCCTCTTGGATTCCTCTGACTGGTCACCCTACTTTCAGGTCTGTTCTCCTCTAATCCTTCTTAAAGCTGCCCAGTGTTCTTTCTAAGGAACAGATCTGATTAAATCTTTCCCCTGATTAAAATCCTTCAGTGATTCTACATGACCAAGATAAGGCTCAAACTCTTTAGGTATACTGTACAAAATCCTTCAAGAAGATGCTGCTTAAATCCATCTAGCCTTTATTTTCTCTTTATTCTGCCGCCTCTGTTCTGATCATAGTGACCTTAGTGCTGGAATTGTTTTCTGTTGCCTCTGAGTATGTTGTGGCTTCTTTAAGCATCTATGTAGTCATCTGGCTCCTACAGTGAACTCAAAGCTCTATGAAGACAGACTTGTCTAGCAGTCTCAGGCAAGGTAAACATTCTATAAATACGATATGAATTAATCAAGGAAAAGTTTTTACATAAATTAATAGGTGTCAAATTTACTATGGATCGTTATAAAAATGTATGGGGGTTACATCCCTAACCTTCTAAAGTTAAAATGAGTGAAAAATTATGTCTGCCTATAATTCATTCAAAACTCATCAAAGAGTATAAAGCCAGGCACTACACTTTATACTGGGAAGAAAACAGGGAACAACACAAACACAACTGCATGCAAGTTACAGTCTTGGTACCACTATGAGATGCAAAAACTTACCAGGATAGACCTTAGAGAAAGCCAAGCATAACAATACACATATATACACACACGTTTCATGCTAATAATTAAACCTGTAAGAACATAACTCCAAAAACTCCACAAAAGTTGTCAAAATCAAATACAGATTCATTTTACATAAATCTCACTTTCATTTATGTGTAACTTAATGTCCTAGTTACTTCCAAAATTAATTTTTAGCAGTATATTACTGGATTTTATATACAATAAGCTGGAAATTCAGGAATATGTGTTATATAATATAAACCAAGTAAAATTCCTAAATTTCTCCTTTTCAATGAAATGTTTTCTTATTATCTTCAGAGAGCTGATAAACACAAGAGTAGTAATAAGTTCACAAAACCTTTTTATAGCAATATACATTATGTCATAAAATATACACAGTTTAGATTATGATGTTGCATAATTATTTTATGTACAGTATTTAAAATGTGCCTGAGTAGTATTTATAAAATACCCTGAATACTAGCACACGCTTTTGTTTTTAATATGGAAAACTTGATAGGCTTTTTTATTTCCCCCTATTCTCTAGGGGGCTCAACTGCAAGTAAAGAGTCACTTTCACCATCAATGAAAGCCCCTAAAATTAACCTTTAATAAAGGCTTCAAAAGAGGGCAGACTAGAGTCCAACACCCATATTCATAGTGATACAAATTCTTTTAAGATCCCAGGCTAGTAAAAGCAGTATTGGGACAAATATTAAACAGATCTTTGGTCTTTATGTTTATATTAAAAATCCACTAAGTGGGAACTGAGCTAACTTGACAAAGTGATCAGCTTCGGGGCTGAAATCAAGCATTACTTAGAAGAGACTAAATTTGGTGTGTCCTCAAACTGAAAAGAAAATCTGCATTCAGAGCCCCATATTGGAGCCTACACATTACTCCACCAACACGCATTTCAAGCATTTTTCTCTGTTGAAAAAGATTCCTGCTAGGCAATGCTATATGCCTTCAAAATCAAATGCCTTAATTCTGTCTTTGAGCCTAATTAAAATTAAGAAACTTTTAATAGAGTTAGGAACTCTCAGAAGAGGCACTAAGCTCTTCCCTAGCTTTTCACTGCCCTCCCTCCTCCCTAGAAAAATCCAGCACAAGAGAAAACACAAAGCAACTAGCCACATGCTCTCAATGCTAGGGAACGTGATTCCCCACTGGCTTGGGCTACAAAGAAAGCCTATGAGTAATCAAAAATCCTTAATCAAAACATTAAACTTGTAAGCCGCCTCCCCACTCCACAACCCCAATATAATTTCCGTTCTCTCCTCAATCCATTCATGCATTTCCCCTCCTATTCTTGGAATTTTATTGGCCTCTAAACGCTAATGTAAGTTCATCCCAATGTCAGCCAGGGCAGAAACATGTAAAAAATCACTAACTTGGAAGGTTATTTAGGACAATAATGCCTTTCACTGCCTTACTCCTCCCACTCCAGTACCACTTGACCTAATACTAATATGTAGCCAAAGAAACTGTCTACGCGCTTTTCCCCCCAGTGGCCCTTGCTGCAGGAGCTGACCCAGGCATGCTCCCGCGGGAAGACCCTGCTTTGGTCCTGGAGAGAGGGGCGCCCAGCTCTGCGTACCCCTCCCCACACGTCCCCGGCTGTACTCCAGGGCCCGCACATCCAACTATTCTTGGATCTACTAACATCCCTAGATCACGTCTGGCCGCCCTCCCTCCTCCCTCCTCCCTCCTCACAGTCTTCTGTGGTCCCAAGGGCTGACCCAGCAAAGCCACAGCCCAGGCACTCACACCCACCCACCTGGGCTGGATCTCCGGACCCCGGCTGGCGCTGCCCAGGGAGCTCCAGCAGCAAATGCGCTTGGCCGTTCCTCTTCCTCACTAGCCGATCTGGGAGGCGCGACCCAGGGCGGCACTGCAAGGTCTCCCTAAGTCACCTTCGAGCTGCCCGCTCCTGGGTCCAGCTTAGTAGCAGCGCCCGCCTCCCCCGCGAGGTCGAGGTTGGAAGGAGGCGCGGCCTCAGTGCAGGGCTCCCCTCCCTGGCGCCGGCGCCTGGGGCCAGCGAGGTTGGCCCTGCACCCCTGGGCCCTGCGGCGCAGACCGCCCTCCAGGGCTCGCCGGGGACAGAGCAGGCGGGTGGCGGTGCCCGGGAAAACGGCCTGCGGCGGGCGGATCCACGCTGCTTTCGTCGTCCCTCCCACCTCCCTCGGCCCTCCCTTCTTGCCAGAAGCAGTGCAGGTAGTCAAGGGCCAGGGGCAGCGAGAGGCAGCACACAGCCCCTCAGAGCAGAGCAGACCCTGCAGATGGTGCCGGGATTTTTCTGGGAAGGGAAGTAAGGAAACTGCTACTTGTGCTTGGCGTCCTCAGCGCGGAGGCGCCTGCAAGGTCCTAGAGTGGGCTGTGTACACAGCCCTCCCCGAGACGCCTTCATGGCAACTTGAACGGGCTAGCTCGCCCTGTGAAAAGCAAAGGAATCCTCTCTTCTGAAGCCTTCCTCTTCGAGGATAACTGACACTTACTCAAGGCTTACACTGAAGAGTTAGTAATTTCAACTCCAAAACAAAAACTGAGCTACAGTCTTCATCTATTTGTTTTTATATACTCGTTGGTCTATGATTTGAGTAATGAAGAAGAAAGATATTAATCCTATTAATGTGATGTCTACTTATTTCTTATCCCGGACAGGCTTGAAGGGTAGAAGGCTCCAAGGACAGGAAAACCCACCACATAAATAACCTAACCCACTGTTTTGTTTTGTTTTTTACTGCTGTAGAGTCAATTCTGACTCATAGTGACCCTATAGGACTGAGTAGAACTGCCCCATAGAGTTTCCAAGGAGCGGCTGGTGGATCTCAAGGGCCAAACTTTTGCTTAGCACTTAACCACTTTGCCACCAGGGTACACTTAAATGATATATTCCGGTTAATGACATTTCTGGTTAACTATGAGACTGGGGGATGGGGAAGGGGAATTTGTTCCAACAGTAGCTGTAAACTGCAGCGGTTAAAGCTCTCGGCTGCTAAGTGAAAGGCTGGCCCATCGAATCCATCAGTTGCTCCTCAGGAGAAAAATGTGGCAGTCAGCTTCTGTAAAGATTATGGCCTTGGTAACCCTGTGGGACAGTTCTACTCTGTCCTATAGGTCGCTGTGAGTCAAAACTGACTCAACGGCAAGGGTTTGGCTATTAAGGTGTATAAATCTGTCCTCGTACTTTAATTAGCCCAGAGTAATAATGAACAAAACTGAATATTTCCTTGACAAGAGCCTAGCGTACTTCATGTTCATCAGGGCAAGCAGTGGTATTAGCTGTACCTGTGCTCCTGATGCAGAAGGTGTAACACATGACACAAAGCCATACTTTCAGAGAATGGAACTAATATAGATGAGGTTTCAAAATGTGGTTAAAAAGCAGAATGCGGTTTGTTTTATTTCTTTTTAATTCTAAATTGATAACTCAGTATTATTGCATTTAGAAAAGTCAACGTTTGGCACTAACGAGGAGTCCTGCTACAGAGTCTTTCTCCCTAGGCCAGAAAAACCAGAGAATGAATTCAGTTTACAAAACTAATGTGAAACAACAAAACAATGAACAACAAAGGCTACTCTGTTTTAGAAGGAAGTTTACAGAGTACCTAAAATGTGTCAGGCACTGAACTGAGGCACTTCGCATAAACAACTCATTTGTATTCTCATTTTCAGATTTGGAAACAGAATTAATTCCCAAACAAATTAATTTGCTTAAGGACTGGGTAGTGGTGTTTAGATCCAGACTGTCCTGACCCCAAAGCTTCTATTTGTTACTTTTGAGATCCATTATTCACTCATTCAAATATTTATTAATCACCTACTATATGCCAAGTACTATGCTAGACACAGAAGCTACAAAAATAACTACGATATAGTTGCTTCCTTAGGGAGCTCCAGTGCGGTAAATACATCTCAGACACATAAATATATAATCACACAACATGACACAAGCACTTGCATATCAAGGATTCATGGAACAGGAGGAACACAACTCAGTTTTGATGGGTGGAGCCTAGGATTAGGAAATTTATAGTCATCCAGAACAGCAATCCTAAGAATTTTCTCTAAAACAGCAGCAATAGGGAACTTGTATGCAAAGGTGGGGGAGGAAAGCGAAGAGAGATAGACAAACAAGATTTAAGAGGTAAAACTGACACGGCTTGGTTAAACATGGTGATAAGGAAGAAGGATAAACCAAACACAGCTCCTATGTTTTAGGCTTGAGTTACTGAATAGGTGGTAGTTCTATCCTTGAGTTGAACTGGTAACTCAGTTTAGGCACATTGGTTCTGAAATACTTGGTATAACCCATATGCAAATCTTTCAAAAGGCAGCTGGATATACTGGTTCAGAGCTTGGGAGAGATCTGAGATGGAGAGATCTGAGTCATCATGGATTTCTGGCTAAAGGAGAGTGTGAGATCATCCACGGAGAATGCTAAGAGTGAGAAGGCCACCCACAGAACCCTAGAGAATATTCACATTTAAGGTACAGGCAAAAGAAAAGATGCTTTAGGAGGAAACTGAGGAGGACCTGCCATAAAGGAAGGAGAAGCCAGAAGAGGGAGGCACATGGAAGCCACAGAGAAGAATTCCAAAAAGCAGGAAGCAGTCAAATGCCAGGTCCTTCAAAAGGCAAGCAAGATAATTTAAAAATGTCCTCTGATTTTGCAATAAGAAGGTATTGGCAAGAACAGTTTCAGTGAAGTAGTTGTGAACTAAAGAATCAGAAAGTATCATATTTTCAAAAACAGAATTGGAAAGGGATATAGGATGATAGGATCATAACTAAGTGAATGAAGAATTTAAAAGAAGAGAGGAGCTATTTTTTGAAGCAAGGTACCTAGAGAAGCAGAACAGGAGACAGATGCTTCCAACAAAAGGAAAGCAGAAAGGATGGGAGAGGAAGCAAATAAAAACTGGAGGGATGTAGGGGTAGGGAGTTGACAGTCTAATGTTTAACAAACAAATTTTGGGTGGAATAGAGGAAAATGAGGAAATGTAGAGAGGAGAGCTTTAGAGAGGGGGCAAGGCCTGAAAGAGGTATTTTAAACATTAGGAAACAAAAGAAATTAGGGATCCAAAATGACTAAAGGGCTGCTGGGAAGCATCCAAAAAAACCCACTGCCCTGGAGTAGATTCCGACTCAAAATGACCCTATAGGACAGAGTAGAACTGCCCTAAAGAATTTCCAGGGAGCGCCTGGTGGATTAGAACTGCCAACCTTTTGGTTAGCAGCGGTAGCTCTTAACCACTACGCCACCAGGGTTTCCATGGGAAGCATAGGAAGCTAAAATAATGTATTAGACTCCATGGAATTTGTAGTTATAAATCCACACGAGTGCATGATTTCTCTCCACAGATATCTGCATCCTGTTCAGAGCAGCAACACGTGGTTCCAAGTTAGAGTCTGACTCTTCCCATTACCCTACAAATTTAGCACTATCACCCAATCGTATACTCGGGTCACATCTGTTTAGCTGTCAAGAGATTAAACATGAAAGAATGGAATATTTTATAAGTGAGTTGTTGTTCAGGTTGAGGTGCTGTCGAGTTGGTTCCAACTCATAGTGACTATATGTATAACAGAACAAAAGGCTGCCATTCTCACAATTGTTGCTATGTTGGAGCCCATTGTTGCAGCCACTGTGTCAATCCATCTCACTGAGGGTCTTCTTCTTTTCCACTGACTCTCTACCAAACACAATCCTCTTCTCCAGGGACTGGTCTCTCCTGATAACACGTCCAAAGTGCCTGAGATGAAGTCTTGCCATTCTTCTCACTGCTAAGAAGCATCCTGACTTTACTTCTTCCAAGACAGATTTATTTGTTCTTCTGGCAGTCTGTGGTATACTCAATGTTCTTCACCAACACTGTAATTCAAAGGCATCAATATTTCTTCAGTCTTTCTTATTTACTGTCCAGCTTTCACATGCGTATGTGTGTGTTGTGTTAGGTGTCTTCAAGTTGCTTCTGACTCACAGCGACCCTACATACAACGGAAGAAAACACTACCTGCTCCAGTGCCATCCTCACAATTGTTATGCTTGAGCCCACTGCTGCAGCCACTGTGTCAATCCACCTTGGTGAGGGTCTTCCTCTTTTTCGCTGACCCTCTACTTTACCAAACATGATGTCCTCCTCCAGGGATTGATCCCTCCTGATAACACGTCCAAAGTATGTGAGCATTCTGGCAATATTCCTTCCAAAACAGATTTGTTCATTCTTCTGGCAGTCCATGGTCTATTCAGTATTCTTTGCCAACACCATTATTCAAAGGCATCAATTCTTCTTCAGTTTTCCTTATTCATTATCCAGCTTTCACATGCATATAAGGTGATAGTAAACACCATGGCTTGGGTCAGACCACCTTTGGTCTTTAAAGCGACAACTTTGCTTTTTAATACTAGAGAGGTCTTTTGCAGCAGATTTGCCCAATGCTTCCATGGGCATTGATTGTGAATCCAAGTAAAATGAAGTCCTTGACAACTTCAATATTTTCTTTGTTTATCATGATGTTGCTTATTGGTCCAGTTATGAGCATTTCTGTTTTCTTTATGTCGAGGTATAATCCATACTGAAGGCTGTAGTCTTTGATCTTCAGTAAGTGCTTCAAGTTGTCTTCATTTTCAGGAAGCAAGGTTGTGTCATCTGCATATGACAGGTTATTAATGAATCTTCCACCAATCCTGAGGCCCCATTCTTCTCCATATAGTCCAGATTCTCGGATTATTTGCTCAACATACAGATTAAGTAAGTACGATGAAAGGATATAACCCTGACACATACTTTTTTTTTTTTTTTTTGGTTAAACCATCTATTATCTCCTTGTTCTGGTCGAATGACTGCCTCTTGGTCTATGTACAGGTTTCTCATGAGCACAATTAAGTGTTCCAGAATTCCCATTCTTCACAATGTAATCCATAATTTGTTATTATCCACACAGCTGAATGCTTTCACATCGTCAATAAAACATAGGTGAACATCTTTCTACTATTCTTTGCTTTCAGCCAAGATCCATTTGACATTAACAATTATATCCCTCATTCCATGTCCTCTTCTGAATCCAGCTTGAATTTCTGGGAGTTCCCTGTCGATGTTAATGATATCGTTTGTTAATTTTCACATTCCGCTTGATCACCCTTCTTTGGAATGGGCACGTACATGGATCTCTTTCAGTTAGTTGGCCAGGTAGCTCTCTTCCAAACATCTTGGTATAGACAAGTGAGTGCTTCTAACATTGCATCCATTTGCTGAAACACCTCAATTGGAATTCTGTCAATTCCTAGAGCCTTGTTGTTTTGTTTTTTTTTTTTTTTTTGCCAATACCGTCAATACAGCTTTGACTTCTTCCTTCAGTACCATTGGTTCTTGATTATATGACACCTCCTGAAATGGCTGAAAGTCAACCAATTCTTTCTGATACAGTGACTCTGTATATTCCTTCCATCTTTGATGATTCCTGCATCATTCAATTCTTTGCCTATAGAATCCTTCAATATGGCAACACAAGGCTTGAATTTTTTCTTCACTTCTTCAGCTTAGGAAAAGTCATGTGTCTTCTTCCCGCTTGGTTTTCTGACTCCAGGTCTTTACACAAGTCATTATAATACTTCACTCTGTCTTCTCGAGTCACCCTTTGAAATCTTCTGTTCAGCTCTTTTACTTCATGGTTTCTTCCTTTTGCTTTAGCTACTCTACGTTCAAGAGCAAGTTTCAGAGTCTCTTCTGACATCCATTTTGGTCTTTTCTTTCTTTCGTCTCTTTTTAAGGAATGACCTTTTGCTTTCTTCATGCATAATTTCCTTGATGTCATCCTCCCACAACTTACCTAACCGTCTACCATTAGTGTTCAAGGTGTCAAGTCTATTCTTGAGATGGTCTCCAAATTTATGTGGGATATACTCAAGATCATACTTTAGCTCTTGTGAGCTTGCCTTAATTTTTTTCAGCTTCAACTTGAACTTGCATATGAGCAATTGATGGTCTATTTTACAGATGGCCCTTGGCCTTGTTCTGACTGATGTTAATGAGCTTTTCCATCATCTCTTTCCACAGATGTAGTCGATGGTGATTTCTGTGTATTCCCTCTGGCGAGGTCCACATGTATGGTTGCTGTTTATGTTGTTGAAAAAAGGTATTTCTTGCAAAATACTATCACCCAATCTCCAGCATCATTTCTACCACCAAGGCCGTATTTTCCAGCTATTCATCCTTCTTCGTTTTCAACTTTTACATTCTAATCACCAATAATTATCAATGCATTGTGATTACATGTTTGATCAATTTCAGACTGCAGAAGTTGGTAAAAATCTTCAATTTCTTTATCTTTGGCATTAGTGGTTGGTGCATAAATTTGAATAATAGTCATAGTAACTGGTCTTCCATGTAGATGTAAAGATATTATCACTGGCAGTGCTGTACTTCAGGAAAGATCTTGATATGTTCTTTTTGTTGATGAATGCAATGCCATTCCTCTTCAATCTGTCATTCCTGGCATAGTAGACCATATGATTGTCTGATTCAGAACGGCCAATACCAGTCTATTTCAGCTCACTAATGCCTAAGATATCGATCTTTATGCATTCCATTTCATTTTTGCCAACTTCCAATTTTCCTTCATTCATACATCATCCATTCCATGTCCTGATTACTAATGCATGTTTGCAACTATTTCTTCTCATTTTAAGTCATGCCACATTGGTTAAGGAAGGTCCCAAAGGCTCTACTCCATCCATGTCATTAAGGTCAACTCTTCTTTGAGGCGGCAGCTCTTCCCCAACAATATTTTGAGTGCCTTCTAACCTGAGGGGCTCATCTTGCATCACTATATCAGACAATGTTCTGCTAGTACACATAAGATTTTCACTGGCCCATCTTCCATGACTTTAAATAGGTAAGTTCCTAAATTGGAAAAACAGATTTGACTAATATCTAGGGGAGCTTGATGATACACAAAACAAGAGGGATATCAACAGTGGCTTCTATGTGACACTTCAACCACTTGATACCACCCTTTGGTGAGGAAAACTGTGGACATAAAAATGATTCATGAAAGGAGTTTCTAGGCTTTTGAACAGGACTAACAATGTTAAAAACAAAACAAAAAAAAAGGAGTAACATCCGGCTATATTATGTTTCTGAGTACTCCACTCTAAAAACACAAGTTTCTCTTTAGATCAATCACAAACTTTACAGCTTATTTTATGTATTATAATTTTTGACTAGTGTAAGTAGTTTTACTTATGAATAAAATCTGCCTATGATAAAACCTCATGTATCTAGAGGTCATATAGGAACCTCAATTATCTAGGTCATATCAGAACATCCCCAAATATGCCCAAACACCCATGTACCACAGAAACAGAAGATACAAAATCCAGACACCAGGGCCTTTACTCATTGTAAATCCCCTAAAATTTTCATTCAGAGCCAACTTACTCTTACTGTGGACATAATTTTACCAAATTTGGTTATCTGGCTTTCTTTTTAATAAACAGCAGATTAGAAAGAGTAAATCAGTATTCCACTGCAAAAAATAAGTACCCAATTGACCTAAATACGAAGTGATGTAGTTTATAAAAAGCCACAAAGAGCAAACAAGAATTTAAAAAGCATTAGCAGGATAGGGCCACTGAGTAGAGAATCACACAGTCCTATAAACAGCCTCTACAGGCATCTCTGTATTAAGGCACAGTATAATTATTAATACACAAAAGCACAATCCTGAGGCACCTAGAAAAGATGAAATTCAGTTTACAAATTTTAGTTTAAGAAATATGTAACATCTTATAATAATGTCCATGAAAAGAGATGAGAATAAAGCCTGTTTTGCTGCTGTGGGGGCTGGGGTGATTTACATCTCTTGGATCCCTATTACGTGCCAGGTACTACACAAGGTATGTTACCAACATGATTTCATTTCCTCTTCAAAACAATCCTTTCTGCTTGGTCATCATTTTAAAAAGGAGGTTATATTTACAAACTGAGGCGAAGAGAGACTAAACAGCAGAGCCAGGAATAAGGCCCAGGTCTGTGTGACCATCAATGTTCTTCAAATAAAATTTCCAAATAATAGAAACATAATTTAATGAGGCTAGATATATACAGTGTTACAGTACATAACTTTTCCACTCCGACCTCAATTAAGCCATTAAATTCCTATGCTGCAATTCTTCGGCATCTGAAAGACTAACCTCAATGTTGCCACTTACCTTCCAAATACTTTTGAGGCCTTCTCATTGTCTATAATCTTATTTCTCAGAAGGAAATCCATGGATTCTACGAAGGGCCTCACAGAGTTAGTATTTCATAGAATTACTGAGAAGAAATCTTAAAGATACTATGAAAGTTTGAAATAATAAATACCATGTACTAGATAAATGCTATGTGCCAGGCAGTATGCTAATATTCATATTATTCATCTGTATGCATTTGATCCCCACACCTGAGATGTTTATATATTTCCATTTACAGAAACTTGCCTGAGGTCCCACAGCTGGTCAGAGGTAAGCTGGGATTCAAAACAGGCCTATTAGATTACAAGACCAGTGTTTCTTTATATGGTCCTCCTTATTTGAAAGATTTAGGGTTAGAGAAATGAATCAGCCCGTCGTCATTTCAATAAGTAGCGAGGATGAAAACAAAACATTCATTCCACAAATAGTCAAATACATTTTCATTAGACAACAATTAACTTTAGGCTAATACACTTGTACATTTAGATTTTCACAAACAGAGGTGCTGACCTAGGCTATTTTTTAAACAAAGAGTTTAAAAATTAGCAGAGTTGGCTTCTCCAGAAATTGAACACGTACTAATCTAGCATTCAGCCTCAAGACCTTGTATCTCTAGAACTAAAAAATTACCAATATATCCATCAGGTACCACATAAGAGATGTGAATTAAATTTCATTTGACAATATACTAAAAATACCACAGGAATCCAAAGAAATCATAATTTTCTCATTTCGAAGATGCTCTGCAACACCATCCCAGTCAGATTTATCTAGATGCTACATCATTTCTCATTTAAATAAACCAGAATGAGAAATTTACAAATCATCAAAAACAGGAATGCTGAGAAGGGACATTTTTCAACAGTATTAGAATAAGCAACTGTTTTCCTAGGATGGTTAACAGAGTTCTGTAAAAGAATGTCTGTAATTTTATTTCAAATGAATGCAGATTATTTACATATTTTTTTCACATTCTCCAAATAAACTAATGTGGAATTTGTGGTACAATATAAAAAACGTAGTATTTTAAAATATTTATATTAATTCCAAAGACTTCTGTTCTGATTATGGGAAAAATATAATTTCAGCTCTTTCATATAAGCGAAATACATTTAAAGATATTTTCATCTATCCCATTTTACTAAAACCTAATGTCTAGCCAAAATGTACAAATAAACTGTAATAAGAGTAAGAAATTTGGTATCTTAATTTAATCTAAAAAACAGGAGTCCCTGGGTGGTACAAACAGTTAAGCACTTGGCTACTAACTGAAAGACCGGTGGTTTGAACACACACGGAGGCACCCTGGAAGACAGGCCTGGAGATCTGCTTCCCAAGGTCAGAGCCTTGAAAACTCTATGGACTGGTTCTACTCTGCACATACGGGGTAAACAGGAGTCGGAAATGACTCAACAGCAACTGACAACAACAACAATAATCAAAAAAATAAGTTGATGTTTAAACATAGATGTAGAAATGAACAAAATGGAAGAAGAGAGCTTATTCTCACTTGTCTTGCATTAAAATCATAAGGGGGAAAAAAAAGGATAAATCTAAGCTCAGGCAATCAAAACACATCTTTACAACTTTTTAGCCCTTAGACGAGGAATTACTAACGGAAAAGTACAACATTCTTACTCATATTTCGGGAAAAGCAAATGGCAAGTATTTGAAAGGGAGAGTACAAAAGAAAAGGAACACAAAAAATATATAAGGTGTCTACTGAGCTCTGTTTACACAGGAAGTATGATAGTACTCTCTTTTCCAAATATTAGTATTGTATCTTTTTCGTATAAAGATTTTCTATTTCTAGAATATTTTCACCCATTTTTATTACACTGTCACAACCCTGAGTAGATCAACTTTTATACATACCTGTTAAATACCACTACATTTTAAGTAAATTCAAATGATACAAAGAGAAGTTACTGTAGAATTACCCTGGCTAATCAAAAGCAAAAAAACAAAAAAAAAACCCACTGCCGTCGAGTCGATTCCGACTCATATCAACCCTATATGACAGAGTAGAACTACCCCATATGGTTTCCAAGGAGCAGCTGGTGGATTCGAACTGCCAACCTTTTGGTTAGCAGCTGTAGCTCTTAACCAGTACACCACCAGGGTTTCAAATCAAAAGTCAATTAAGTTCTAAATTTTGGTGAAAACCAAAGCTTTTATTTTCCTTGTTAATACCATTTTCTCCTACTTTTGGCCAATTTCAAAGCAGTGATTTATTGGATGATCAAGTTTATGACACCTACATGATGATTAAAAAAAAATTCAATTCAAACTACTTACCCCTTCTTGTTTAGTGAAGAGATTAAGGCAATCACTCAAAGCTACACAAGTTTCTCTGGATGCTTCAGAGACAACTTCAACTTTCTGAAGAAATGATGGAAGCATTTCTATACATACAAGATAAATAAATAAAATGAGTGGGATTTTAAGTAATCTTAAAACGAACTAAGACCACGAAAATATTTTTTATATCTACCAACTTCATGCTTCTTCCCAGTTGTTTTAAGTAAACCATGTAACGTGTTCATTGAGCATCATTATTAAGCACCCACTGTGTGCATGGCATATAAGGTGGTGCAAAGGATCCTGTCCTGGATACCTAGATACCCTACAAGGAGGAGAGCCAAGACTAAAAAAGGTTTACAGCAATAAGTAGTACCATAATATTTAAGTACCTAACAAGTAAGATTGATAGCACTACTTATAAAACACTAACATTTGCTTTCATGGAATTCTACACTAAATAATTTTATTCAAAAGCAAAGTGGTGAAAAGAGACAAAAATCCTTTACAGCTGACAAGATGTCTAATATTTCTGAAGGCAGCATTAACTCAGCCTCCTCTAGTTCTTATTCAGACAACTGTTTAGCATAAACAGGTCTTTTTCTCCTCAAAAGAGTATCTCTTCAGAGATCCTGTACCTTTTGTATGTGTTGAAAGCAAAAACAAAAACGGGAGTATCAGTATCTCCCCTGCTGTCATGGATTGAATTGTGTCCCCGCAAAGTATCCGTCAATTTGGCTAGACCATGATTCCCAGTATTGTGTGACTGTCCACCATTCTGTGATCTTCCTGTGTGTTGTAAATTCCTATCACTATAGTGTTAATGAGAAGGATTAGTGGCAGTTATGTTGATGAGATCTATAAGATTGGATTGTGTCCTAAGCCAATCTCTTTTGAGATATAAAAGAGAGAGATCAGCAGAGAGACAAGGACTCATATCACCAAGAAAGCAGTGATAGGAGCAGAGCACATCCTTTGGACCTGAGGTTTCTACACAGAGAAGATCCTAGACCAAGGGAAGATTGATAACAAAGACCTTCCTCCAGAGCCAAGAGAGATAAAAGCCTTCCCCTGGAGCTGATGTCCTGAATTTGGACTTGTAGCCTACTGGACTGTGATAGAATAAATTTTTCTTTGTTGAAGCCATCTATTTGTAGTATTTCTGTTATAGCAGCACTACATGACCAAGACAGAATTTCGTACCAGGAGCACGATGCTGCTCTAACAGATACCTACAATGTGGAAGCAGTTTTGAAACTGTGAATGGATGGAAGACTTGGAAGGAACTTAAGTGAACTGTTAACACCGGAGATGGCACAGATGGTGAGAAACAGCAGCAAAGGACCGGCAACAGCAGAGGACCAGCAACAGCAGAGGACTGGCAGCAGCACAACCAAGAGACCAGTGCCAGACAGTACTGGAGCAGACCCACAGAGTGAGAGAGCTGAGCGTCCATGTCCAGGAGGCTTCCTGGTGGAATGGGGTGCCTCTGGGCACTTATCAGTGGAGGTAAGCTTGCCAACCCATGGACAAAGAGAGCCGAGTGTCTTCAGGCTGAAGTTCGCTGGTGGCATGAGATGCCTCCAGGCATTTGTTGGCCAAGAAGCCAATGAAGTGATAGGAGCAGAGCACATCCTTTGGACCTGAAGTTCCTACAGGGAGAAGCTCTTAGACCAAGGGAAGATTGATAACAAAGACCTTCCTCCAGAGCCAACAGAGACAGAAAGCCTTCCCCTGGAGCTGATACCCTGAATTTGGACTTATAGACTACTGGACTGTGATAGAATAAATTTTTCTTTGTTGAAGCCATCCACTTGTGGTATTTCTGTTATAGCAGCACTAGGTGATCAAGACACCTGTTTCCCTAAAGAAAATCTTAACCCATTTTTCCATTAAAAAAAAAAAAGAAAAGAAATGTTGAAGAGGTTGTGGGGAGAATGAAACTCTTATGCACTGCTGTAAGGACTGTAAAATGGTACAACCACTATGGAAAACAGAATTGTACTTTCTTAAAAAGAAACAGAAATACTATACGATCCAGTAATCCCACTCCTGGGAATATATCCTGGAGAAATAAGAGCCATCACAGGAACAGACATATGTACACTCATGTTTACTGCAACATTACTCACAATAGCAAAAATATGAAAACAACCTAAGTGCTCTTCAACAGATGAATGGATAAACAAATGATGGTACATACACACAATGAAATACTAAGCAATGATAAAGAACAATGATGAAGCAACAAAATATCTCACAACATGGATGTATCTCAAAGGCATTATGGTTAGTGAAATAAGTCAATCACAAAAGGACAAATACTGTAGGAGATCGCTTTTATAAAAATCAAAGAAAAGGCTGACACAGAAAAAAACAGTCTGTGATGGTAACAAGGGAGGAGGTGCATGGGGAGGGGAAATCACTAACTAGATAGTAGGCAAGTGTTAACTTTGGTGAAGGGAAAGATAACACACAATGTAGGGGAAGTCAGCGCAACCTGACCAAGGCAGTCATTCCTAGACACTTTCACGACACCTCCCAGAAAGCAAAGACTAGAAGGCAGGAAGAGAAAGGAAACCTACCCAAATGGACATGGGAAATTCACAGTGTAAAAAATTTTAAATTAAAAAAAATAATGCTAGAAAGAGGAAAATACACACATTATTACTTAAAAAACAAGCAAAATGTCATATCCTGCCCAGAGCAGTGTAAGAGATACATAATTAGTTGAAATAGATTCTGACTTTTTTTATCAATTACACATTAGGATCCTTTAAATTTGTCTCTTTTATCAAATAAAAATTGTAACATTTAAGAAAATTTTCATTAAAAAAAAAACCTAAAAGGAGAAAGACAAATAATTAAACCTATACCATCCTCTGTATATCAAATAATCACTGACTTACTTAATGTTCTTAAAACATAGTAAACGAGATCAATAAACAAAAGGTATCAAGCAAATCCACACACCAGCAAATTGCAAACATGAGCCCATAAAATGCTGGGTCCATCAAGACAGAAAAATTTTCAAATGGGAAATGAAACGATAGTATGAGAGGAAATTAAAGTGTAAGATTATGTCACTCAACATCACACAAGCTATCAGAACAAATCTACGAAGAACATACATCAAATTATACATAGTCATTTCTGGGCAATAAATCTATGAATATTTTTCTTCTTTTTCTCTTTTCCATATGTTCTATATGAATGTGATTTATTTAAGCAAAGTCCTTTTCTTTGAAAAGTCATTTCTCAAATTTCATAAGGCAAAGGTAGGCAACAAAAGGAAATGGTGAGAGTGAATGAAAAAAGGTATGAACCACCATTCCTCAATAACTGGGTATTAGGACCAAGTCATATTTTATCATTTTTTTCATCTTATAGAACAGTTTCCTATTGTTAGCTATCCTTAATAAAACCCAATTGAAAATTATTAATTCTAAAATAAATCTGACTTTACATACTTTATTCTGCAGTTTGAATCTTTGATACACATTGTGAAGATTTATTCTGTATTTAATTGCTAAACAGCAAAAGAAGAGTACTGTCTTAGTTACCTAGTACCGCTGTAACAGAAATACCACAAGTGGGTGGCTTTAACAAACAGAAATTTATTATCTCACAATTTAGGAGGCTAGAAGTCTGAATTCAGGGTGCTGGCTCTAGGGGTAGGCTTTCTGTCTCTGTCGGCTCTGGAGGAAGGTCCTTGTCTCTTTGAGCTTCTGCTCCTGGGCGATCTTCTTGTGGCTTGGCATCTCTCTCCCCCATCTCTGCTTCCTTAATCTGCTTTTATATTTTCTAAGAAATTGACTCAAGACACACTCTACATTAATCTTGTCTTATGAACATACCGAGGAAAACCCATTCCCAAATAAGACTGTAACCACAGGTATAGAGATCAGAATTTAGAACACATAGTTTTTGGGGATACAATTCAATCCACAACAAATACCATATGCTAGATGCCATGTGACTTAAACAGTATCTCAGCAGATGTCTCACAAAGAGCTGTGAACCATGTACTGTGAAGAGTGTACAAGAAAAAACAGATATAGGCACTGCCTTCTATAAATTTTGGGGGTAATCTAGTAATTTTTCACTTTCATGGCACAAATGATAAGAAGATAGGAATATAATCATTCATGGATGTATTTCTTTTATTAAATATCATCACGTGCTTAATCATCTACAATTCTATGTTTTAGATTATTTCATATGTTAGATACTTGTGGATTAATATAAACATTCAACGTCAAAAACAAATTTTTAGGAATGCTTATAAGTTTTAACGAAAACTGATTCTGCAAACTTCCAAAAGATTCTAAATGATATGTAGAAAGACATATTTTTTTTGTGTGTGTGAATCCACTGTTGACAGAATAATAAAGCCAAAGTTATCTAATTTCTCTGATAATCCAGCATTAAAACATGATTTTCAAATAAATATTAGCTCGTTCAGTGGCACAAAGTAGGAACTGATGAATCTTGGCAAATATACTAGTGCAGTGCATCACAGACCATTCGGTTCACATTGGTATGCTTCTTATATGATGGTGTTTTATAACATTATATAAAAAATAAAATGGTGCAGTTTCTAGAAAAGTTGCCATCTGGGAATAACTGCAAACATGTCTTAACCATTTAATATTTAGATACTAAGACGGACTGAATAAACAGAAAGGTCAGTATGTTACTTTATTTTGCCTACTGTAAGAATCTGATACTCTTCGTTTTCAGGAAAAAAGTTATTTTTAGTTTACTAAAAATTGTTTTTAACTTATAAAAGCTGCTAGAAGATCATATGTGAAAAGCTTAAAAAAAAACTTTAGAGACAGGTATAAAAAGCTCACCATCTGTCGTTTTTCAGGATTACACTGTAGAGTTTTTAATTGGGTAAGTTTTAAAACTAGTGGGGAAGTACTTGTTTCTTGCTACACTAACAAACTAAACTCTAATACAGACTACCTTCATTGTCCTCCTAATGGAGAACAAAGCCTACGCTCCCTAGCCTAACATTTAAGACTCCATAAACTGAATCAGCTACAGCCAGACTTTTCCTGGAAATATCTGTTAGCCTAGAAATATCCTTCTACTTCACTGCCTCTAGGCTTTTGTTCAAGTTGTTCCCTCTTCCCTAATTACTGGAAATAATAATTATTCAGATTTGAAACTTTCCCTACTTAACTAAAAATTTTTCTTTCTCTCAAGGCCCTGTACAAATGCCAACCTCTCCATGAAGGGCTCTCTAAATATCACTGTGTGATGGGAACTCTCTCGACTCCAACAGCAGTCACATACGCTTGTAATAGGGGAAGTGCGGTATTGTGTGTGTGTTACATCTCTGCTACCCTCTGGGAATGCTAAACCTGTTTAATTCCCTGAACACAGTGCACTGAGCTTTGTATTAAAAAACACTCAAATCTTTATAAAAGAATAAAGACACTAACAAAATATTTTACTTTCACAGTTTGCATAGAAAGTTCAAATGGTTTTAGATGCATTATTTTATAATCATAAGAATTACTATGTTTAAGTTTTAAAAACATGATAAGTTGCAAACATTTTCATTTATATTACTACAGGTTGGTTGATTAGGGCTTAAGAAATAATCTTTTTTTTTCCTCTTTTTTTTTTTTTTAATTGTACTTTAGATGAAAGGTTTACAGAGCAAACTAGTTTCTCATTAATTATTATACATATTGTTTTGTGACACTGGATGCCAATCCCATGACATGTCAACACTCTCCCCTTCTCGACTTTGGGTTTCCCATTTCCAGCTTTCCTGTCTCCTCCTGCCTTGTCTTTGCCTCTGGGCTGCTGTGCCCATTTAGTTTCATTTTGTTGTATGGGCCTGTCTAATCTTTGACTGAAGGGTGAACCTCAGGAGTTAAAATGGTGTCCCAGGGCCATACTCTTGGGTTTTCTCCAGTCTCTGTCAGACCAGTAAGTCTGGCCTTTTTTTTTTTTTCTGAGTTAAAATTCTGTTCTACATTTTTCTTCAGCTCTGTTGGGGACCCTCTACTGTGCTCCCTGTCAGAAAAGTCAGTGGTGGTAGCCAGGCACCATTTAGTTTTGCTGGACTCAGTCTGGTGGAGGCTGTGGTAGTTGTGGTCCATTAGTTCTTTGGACTAATCTTTCCCTTGTGTCTTTGGTTTTTAAGAAATAGATAATCTTTAACTATACTGTTTTTTATTTGAGGTACAAGTAACTATATTTTGCCTGTTTTCAACTCTTCACTACGCAAAATATTTCTATCATTTGGCAGAGGATCTTTAAAATTAAAAAAAAAAAGTATAATAGCATTTCATTTCCTTACTCTTACCCTTCTGATAATGGTGCTAGCTTTGTTTTTTAAGAAAATTAAAAACAAACAGTAGAGAGAATACATAATCTAATAACTAAGATATCTAGTGACAAAGTTAAATATTGTAGGAAATACAAGAAAATATCAAAATGAGATAATTTCTCTTTTGTGGTGAGAAAAAGATGTCACTGACTATATGCCTATGTACATGAAAGACATATCATTTAACCTACATCAGATAAGAAGGCATTTAAAAAACTGATTTTTATATGAAATTGCAATTAATGCCTCAAAAGAATTAGTACTCTGTCCTTAAAATGGAGAAAAAGACATATGCACATAAAAACCAACTACTCCTCTAAAAACTTCCACTACAATTGATGTATATATTTACATTAGTTGTAGTGGAAGATATAAAATTTACCGGACAAAGTAACAGGTATTAACAAAGTTAATGCATGAATTCAATGAGAATAAAAGATAACACCAGGGTTGTTAGAAAACATAAATAGAAAACAAGTTGTGCATACATTAAAAAAAAAAAAAGTCAAATATTCAGAAAAGGAAGCTTTCATTATGGGCTTGAGTAATCAAGGGAAATTTGAAGAAAGAGGTGGGACTTCAGTTGGATCTTGAGGAACCAACAATTTTTTTTGTTAATATATATGTAACAGAACATTTGCCTCTTCGACAATCTTCACACGTACAATTCAGTGACATTATGTTCATCAAGTTCATCACCCTTATTTGTTCCTAATTTTTTCCATCACCCTTAACAAAAGCTCAGCGTTTCCTAAACATTGGGTCCTCCTTTTCCCCTTGCTTGCCTGCCCTTGGTACCCACTAATAAACTTTGGTCTCTGTATGCTTTCCTATTCAAGATATTTCATATAAGTTGGATCATACAATGGTTTTCCTCTTGTGACTGACTTAATTCACTCAGCATAATGTTTTCAAGGTTCATCCATGCTGTAACATGTATTTGGACTTCATTCCTCTTTAGGGTTGAGTAATATTTCACTGTATGTATGTACCATGGTTTATCTAGTCATTTGTTGATAGGCATTTGGGCTATTTCTACCTTTTGGCTCTTGTGCTACAATGAACACTGGTGTACAAGTTTCTGTTTGAGTCTCTGCTTTGATGTCTTTTGGGTGTATTCCTAGGAATGAAACTGCAAGGATCAGTAATATTTTACTGCTAAATATAATGCCCAATAAAACAAGCATATCTAAAATATCTATATTATGTATAGAAAACACTAATCCTGAGACAAAGATAGTTTTAGAATTATGATCAATGAGAGGATCTGCATCTACTATTAAAACAGAAAATAAACATTACTGTTGAATGGATAGCACTGATCAAAGGGACTTCAGAGGTGGAGCCTTTAACTAGGAATAGGGAAAACAAGACTTGTTGGAAAAAATAAAATGAATGATGTTAGAAAATTTAGAAGAATACCAGTCAAGGAGGCCTTATGGAGACAAATAAAACAGAGAAGAAGCCAGAATTGTGCAATGTGTTTTGCACTCTTTTATGAATAAGAGTGAAGAGAGGCAATAAGGAAAAATTTTAATCAAACTCAGCAACAGTTATAACTGGATTTATATAATTCCTGATTGGATTGTCCTGGAAATGGATTCCTCACTTATGAGAATGACGTTATGAAAAAATAGGGTTGATGAAGTGGACTACTCACTTATGACAATGACCTTATGGAAAAAAAAACAGGGTCAATGAAATACACAGTCATTAGGATACAGTAACAAGTGATCTGGAGAGCTCCACCCTGCAGGAAGGTCTGAGGAGTGTTGGCAGAATCTGTGCCAAAAGAAGGCAAAGAGACAAATCACTTGATGATGTATTAAAGAGTTAACTCAAGCCTTCCTGCTTGAGAAAGCTTCCAAGATGATGCTTGCCTGTCTTCCCCAACTGACTTTGGCTGAAGGAAATACGGGTAATAATGCACTTAGTTTCATAACCACATTGTCTCACCTATTAAACTTCTCTGCATTGCTGCCTGAAAGAAAGTTTGGATGATGGGTAGACACCCCTCTCCAGTCCTGGTGTAAGTGAGCCTCGATAGGCGCACCTAGTGTGACCTGCGCTTTTGCTTACTCTTACCAGCCGCTTCTAAGGCCTGAGGGGGTCGGGCCTGCCCAGAGCGGGGGAATGGAAACAGAAAGCTGTACATTTAAGGTTGATTAGTGCTAAGATAAGGAGCCTGCAGGGAGATTTGGAAACACAAAGTAAGAACAAGTAGGCTGATCTTAATGAAGTCAAGTGAAAGTTCTAAGAAGATACATGTAAATGATGAGAAAAAGTATTTAACACTATGGGAACAACATCTGCCAAGACCCTGAGGTACAAGTTTAGTGGTGAAGATAAAAGTAAAAGGAAGAAAGCTGTAAGAAATGACACCCCTGAAGGGAGCAGACACAGATCAGGAAGCATCTGGTAAATCAAGGTGGAGTCTAGATTCTACCCTCAGGGCAGTGAAAAGGCAGTAAATGCTTCTGGTAGGTAAGGTTATAAAAAAGATTCAAGAATCTTGGGAATTGGAGGAATACGAAACTGAAGGCGCGTGACCAGTCAAGTTGTTCTTGCTGCATCTACGGGAAGGATGGCCATGCCCTGCTTTAGGGTATTGTAAGAGGGATACAGAGGAGTGAACAAAGTGGAGAGAGACGTGAAAGACAGAACTGACCAACACAATGGGTAAGGGATACAGAGGAGTTAAGGTGAGTCCAAAGTTTGGGCCTGTCAATATGGGTAAATTGGTGATGCATTCTTTGAGATGAGGAACGCCAGAAACAACATCAGGACGAGGAAACAGAAGAAAAAATTGATAGAAAAAAAATTTTTTGCTGTGAGTTGGAAACTTCTGCTTTACATCAATCCCACTCTACTCCTGAACTTCTGAAGGGGAGACAATGAGGAATGATTGCTAAACTCATCGATTTGAACAACACCCAAATAACAGCAGCCAAGCTAATGTGATTTTCCTCAAAAATTTTTACTTTTCACTGTAGATGTAGTTATAAATCTGTAAACTTTCCCAGTTCACAGAAAAAACGTTCAGAGGTAAATACAGAATTCCTGATTTATTCCACATTCTTTAAGGAGCCTGATGGCGCAGTGGTTAAGAGCTCAGCAGCTAACAAAAGGTCAGCAGTTCAAATTCACCAGCCACCCCTTGGAACCCTGTGGGGCAGTTCTACTCTGTCCTATAGAGTTGCTATGAATTGGAACCGACTCGACAGCAATGGGTCTGGTTTTATAGGTGAAGAGCAGACTCTGGAGCCAGTTAGCCTGCAGTCAAACCCTGACTCTGGTATTTACTAGCTGTGTGACCTCTGGCAAGTTACCTAAGCTCTCTGTGACTCAACTTATCTGTAACACAGACATGCAAATTGTAGGTACTGTGTAAGGCTGGTTTAAGAAATAAATGAATAAATAAAGTGCACAGAACAAAGCACATAAAGGGGTATACGTATCTGCCATTATACTAGATAAAATAATACAATCTGTAGATTATTGCTATGTTTTATATTGGAAAGAGCATGGGACACATATCACCTGGAAAACTAAGTTGATGGGTGACCATCCGTCCAACCTCACCCCATAAATATGTTGAATAATATGTAACAGAGTTTGAAAAAACAATGTCCCTGGATTATAAATTGGATTAATAATCTGCTCAATCATTGTTAATAGACATAAATGCCATCACTATGAGTCATATAGATAACCTGAACCAAGGGACTTGATTCAAGGTTTAAAAAAACAATTTAGGTGTAGTTCTGATACAATTTCTTGCTCTGAACCAAGTTAAATGAATTACTCTTTATGTTTCTCTGGGCCTTTTCAACATCTTTTAAGCATTGTTGGTATCTCTTCTTACTTTGGAGCGTTCTTTGTGAAGATGGTGTTTTAAAAGTCCATGGATGGTGACGGTCACACAATTCTGTGAATATACTAAAAACCACTGAATTGTATACCTTAAATGAATGACTTTTATCTAATGTGAGTTATAGCTAATGAAGCCGTTTTTTTTTTTTTTTTAGTTCACTGAGGATGAATAGAGTAATACAATAGTCCAGCCTGCAATTAATAATGAAAATGATTAACTGTTGTCCTTCCCAAAGCTATCACTGCTGATATAAGTAAGTGTATGTCGAACTGAAGTAAAAAAAAAAGTCTAAGGTACATCTGGGGAGATACAGAATACTGATGCTCAATTTACGCTAATACTAACATTTCTTCACATTCCCTGGGCACTTATAACGTGAATCTAAGAGTCCGCTCAGAGAAATCAGCTCATGATTACAATGGACAGTTAATCATAAATTCACAGAGAACTAATTCAATGATATTTTAGTCATTTATATTCACATCATGACTAAGCCTAAAGTCTAAGAAATGCGATAATTTTTTAATATATAAAGTAATAAACAATTTTTTCTCAATACTTAAGTTTTATTCTTTGACCATTTATACTTTAGGTAGTTCATACCTGATGGAGCATGACAACACAAAAGTTACTGCTGAAAGGTAGATCAATTAGACTATAAAGACAGGGTCACATATACATTCATGAAATCATAAAAGGTCAAGAGCAGGGAAAAACCAATTCCTTCATTTTAAAGATGGGGACACCAAGGCTCAGAGAAGGTAAATGTACTACTCAAAGTTACAGTTAGTAAGTGGCAGAACAAGGATTTAAATCCACAACAGTATGACTCCAAAGCTCGAGTTGTCTGCGATTCATCAGCAGAATTCTCATTAAGTAGCTAAAATGAATTTACAACCCTAGTATGCTAATTTTAAGTTTGTTTTTCTTTTTCCTAAGAGAATAAACCTATATGTAACCTATAAAGCAGGTCTCCTTAGTAAGAAGAAAATTTAAATACCAAAACCAAACCAAACTCACCGCCCTTGAGTTGATTCCAGCTCACAGTGACCCTATAGGACAGAACAGAGCTGCCCATAGAGTTTCCAAGGAATGCCTGGCAGATTTGAACTGCCAACCTCTTGGTTAACAGCTGTAGCACTTAACCATGACACCACCAGGGTTTCCAGAAAATTTAAATAGCATTTTTAAAATTTCAAAATAGTTTAGTGAAATACAACTTTGAATTCAAAACCAAAAATTATCTAAAATGTATAGTCGATATCTATGACAATGGGTTGTGTCAAAGAGTTTTGTTTTTTTTTTGGTAGTCCTTGTGCTTGTTTTTTTTACCTTTAGCCATGTCACACTCCTTAATCATTTTTAGAAAGCTGGAAATTTCCCTATCTAGTCTCTGTTGACATGATTGTGCTTTCTGGAAAAAAAAAAAAAAAAGATAAAATTAGACGAAATGTCATTGCTTTAATGTTTCTATCAAAACTTTTTAGTTTATGAATTGACACACAATAATAGAGACTTTTATGTTCCTTAGAGAGAAAAAAAGGCAAGAGAAGCTTTCCTTAATATAACTTTTAGTTAATCATATACAGATGAATGGATATAAATCTCTCTAAATTCTAAACACATTCAACATCTACGGTACAGAGATCACACAATTTCATTAATTACTACTAATATCTCACTATGCCATATATATCTGAACAGTTGCATTTCTCTAACTCATTTATTAACACTTTCAGTAGGCCTGGTTAACTTCATCCAGAAACTATAAAACGCACTCCTTACGAATATACCTTAGCGCTTGCTTGGGCAGCACATATACTGAAATTGGAACGATACAGAGAAGACTAACAAGGCCCCTGCGCAACAATGACATGCAAATTTGTGACGCATTCCATATTTTGGGGTGAAAAGGGGTAGTGTGCTGTCACATTATAGGGATTGAAACTAGGGTCACATAAATGTGTATAAATTTTTGTATGAGAAATTAACATGAGCTGTAAACTTTCACCTAAAGTTCAATAAAAAAATACACACACACACACACACACACCCCTATAATTAAATACTTATGTCCATCAAAAGACTTCAACAAAAGAGTAAAAAGAGAACCTACAGACTGGGAAAAAAATTTTGGCTATGGCAAATCTGACAAAGGTCAAATCTCTAGAATTTACAGGAAAATCCAACACCTCTGCAACAAAAAGACAAATAATCCAAAAAAATGGGCAAAGAAAAATGAATAGACACTCCACCAAAGAAGACATTCAAGCTGCTAACAGATACATGAGGAACTGCTTGCAATACTAGCCATTAGAGAAATGCAAATCAAAACCACAATGACACACCACCTCACCGCAGCATTAATGGCACGAATCAAAAAAACAGAAAATAACAAATGTTGGAGAGGCTATGAGGAGACTGGAAATCTTATGCACTGCTGGTGGGAATGCAAAGTGATACAACCATTTTGGAAAACGATATGGCACTTCCTTGGAAAGCTAAAAACAGAAATACCATTGTTGTTGTTGTTGTTAGGTGGCGTCGAGTTGGTTCCGACTCGTAGCGACCCTATGCACAACAGAACGAAACACTGCCCAGTCCTGCGCCATCCTTACAGTCATTGTTATGCTTGAGCTCATTGTTGCAGCCACTGTGTCAATCCACCTCATTGAGGGTCTTCCTCTTTTCTGCTGACCCTGTACTCTGCCAAGCATGATGTCCTTCTCCAGGGACTCATCCCTCCTGACAACATGTCCAAAGCATGTAAGACACAGTCTCGCCATCCTTGCCTCTAAGGAGCATTCTGGCTGCACTTCTTCCAAGACAGATTTGTTCGTTCTTTTGGCAGTCCATGGTATATTCAATATTCTTCGCCAGCACCACAACTCAAAGGCGTCAACTCTTCTTCGGTCTTCCCTATTCATTGTCCAGCTTTCACATGCATATGATGTGATTAAAAATACCATGGCTTGGGTCAGGCACACCTTAGTCTTCAGGGTGACATCTTTGCTCTTCAATGCTTTGAAGAGGTCCTTTGCAGCAGATTTGCCCAATGCAATGCAACTTTTGATTTCTTGACTGCTGCTTCTATGGTTGTGGATTGCAGATCCAAGTAATTGATGGAATATCAATTGAGATGTTTCAACATACAGATGCAGCGCTGGAGGTACTCACTTGTTTATGCCAAGAAATATGGAAGACAGCTTCCTGGCCAACTGACTGGAAGAGATCCATATTTATGCCTATTAACAAAAAAGGTGATCCAACAGAATGTGGAAATTATAGAACAATGTCATTAATATCAGAAGCAAGCAAAATTTTGCTGAAGATCATTCAGAAACGGCTTCAGCAGTATATTGACAGGGAACGGCCAGAAATTCAGGCTGGTTTTAGAAGAGGACGTGGAACCAGGGATATCATTGCTGATGTCACATGTATCCTGGCTGAAAGCAGAGAATACCAGAAGGATGTCTACCTGTGTTTTACTGACTATGCAAAAGGCATCCGACTGTGTGGATCATAACAAACTGTGGATAACACTGCGAAGAATGGGAATTCCAGAACATTTAATTGTGCTCATGAGGAACCTTTACGTAGACCAAGAAGCAGTTGTTCGGACAGAACAAGTGGATACTGAGTGGTTTAAAGTCAGGAAAGGTGTGTGTCAGGGTTGTATTCTTTCACCATACCTATTTAATCTGTATGCTGAGCAAATAATACGAGAAGCTGGACTATATGAAGAAGAACGGGGCATTAGGATTGGAGGAAGACTCATTAACAACCTGCGTTATGCAGATGACACAACCTTGCTTGCTGAAAGTAAAGAGGACTTGAAGCACTTACTAATGAAGATCAAAGACCACAGCCTTCAGTATGGATTACACCTCAACATAAAGAAAACAAAAATCTTCAGAAGTGGACCAATGAGCAACGTCATGATAAATGGAGAAAAGACTTAAGTTGTCAAGGATTTCATTTTACTTGGATCCACAATCAAGAGCCATGGAAGAAATACCATATGACCCAGAAATCCCACTCCTAGGAATACATCCTAGAGAAATAAGAGCTTTCACATGAATAGACATGCACACCCATGTTCATCGTAGCATTGTTCACAATAGCAAAAAGATGGAAACAACCTAGATGCCCATCAACAGCTGAATGGATAAACAAACTATGTACATACACACAATGGAGTATTACACAAGGATAAAGAAGAATGATGAATCTATGAAGCATCTCACAACATGAATGAATCTGGAGGGCGTTATGCTGAGTGAAATAAGTCAGTCACAAAAGGACAAATACTGTGTGAGACCACTACTATAAAAAGTCATGAAAAGGTTTACATGCAAAAGAAACAATCTTTGATGGTTATGGGGGGGAGGGGTAAGGATGGAAAACTACTAAATAGACAATACATAAGTGGTAACTTTGGTGAGGAAACCCTGGTGGCGTAGTGGTTAAGAGCTATGGCTGTTAATCAAAAGGTCAGCAGTTTGAATCCATCAAGCCCTCCTTGGAAACTCTATGGAGCAGTTCTACTCTGTCCTATAGGGTCACTATGAGTCAGAATTGACTCGACAGCAATGGGTAACTTTGGTGAAGGATAAGACAGTATGCAACACTGGCAAAGCCAGCCCAACTTGTACAAGGCAAGGTCATGGAAGCCCCACAGACACATCCACTCATTTACTAACTCCCTGAGAGATTGAACTGCAGGGCTGTGGGCTGTGGGGACCGTGGTCTTGGGGAATATCTAGCTCAACTGGCGTAACATAGTTTATAAGGAAAATGTTCTACGTTCTACTTTGGTGAGTAGCATATGGGGTCTTAAAAGCTTGTGAGTGGCATCTAAGATACTCCACTGGTCTCACCCCTTTGGGAGCAAGGGAGGATGAAGAAAAATAAAGACACAAGGGAAAGATTTGTCCAAAGGCCTAACGGACCACAACTACCACAGTCTCCACCAGATTGAGTCCAGCACAACTAGATGGTGCCCAGCTGCTACCACTGACTGCTCTGACAGGGATCACAATAGAGAGTCCCGGACAGGGCTGGAGAAAAATGTAGAACAAAATTCTAACTCACACACACAAAAAAAACCAGATTTACTGGCCTGACAGAGACTAGAGAAACCCCTAGAGTATGGACCCTAGACACCCTTTTAGCTCAGTAATGAAGTCACTCGTGAGGTTCACCTTTCAGCCAAAGATTAGATAGGCCCATAAAACAAAAAGAGACTAAAGAGGCACACCAGCCCAGGATCAAGGACTAGAAGGCAGGAGGGGATGGGAAAGCTGGTAATAGGGAACCCTAGGTCAAGAAGGGAGAGTGTTGACAGTGGGATTGGTAACCAATGTCACAAAACAATATGTATTAAAAAAAAAAAAAATTTAATGAGTAGCTAGTCTGTTCTGTAAACCTTCATCTGAAGTACAATAAAAAAAGAAAATATACTTTAAAAATGGTTTTTGTTAAAAAAACAAAAACAAATGGCCCTAATGTTTGGAAATCACACACTGATTTTAGCTCAGAAATATAAGTATACACAGCCCCCACACAATCAGACCAATAAAGAAATTTTCTTAGCAAGTCCAAGTTTACACAGATAAAGTAAAAGCCAGTTATAGAAATTGATCTTCTTGCAATCTTAAAATTCTACATGTTTCAATCCCTAAAACCAAAACATAAAATCACGGTTTCATGACATAAGCTGCATCTCATACTATTGTGAATTTGGAAGTTTGGAAATCAAGCAAATCCATTTATTTATTATCAATGTCATTTTGAAGTTAGTTTTATTTACACCTTTCCCTTAAAGAAGTGGGAAGAACAAGCAAGAAAAATCATAATTGTAAATTTGATTAAGGAGCCCTGGTGGTGCAGTGGTAAAGCACTCAGCTGCTAACTGAAAGGTCAGCAGTTGGAACCCACCAGCCGTTCTGTGAGAGAAACATTGGCAGTCTGCTTCCATAAAGATCAAAGCCTTGGAAATCCTACGGAGCAGTTCTACTCTGTCCTATAGGATCGCTATGAGTAACTTCGGTTGGTTATGGCAACAATCCAAAACTAGATGCTATTGAATCAATTCCAACTCGTGCCAGTCCCATGTGTATCAGGGTAGAACTGCGTTCCACAGGATTTTCAATGACTGATATATATTTTTTTATTGTGCTTTAAGTGAAAGTTTACAAATGAAGTCAGTCTACAAAAACTTATATACACACCTTGCTATGTACTCCTAGCTGTTCTCCCCCTAATGAGACAGCACATCCCTCCTCTCTACCCTATATTCCCCGGGTCTATTCAACCAGCTCTTGACTCCTTTTCCTTCTTATCTCACCTCCAGAGAGGGGTTCTCCACATAGTCTCACGTGTCTACTTGAGCCAAAAAGCTCACTCCTCACCAACATCATTTTCTTATATTCCAGTCCAATCCCCGTCTGAGGAGTTGGCTTCGGGAATGGTTCCAGTCTTGGGCTAACAAGGGGTCTGGGGACCGTGACCTCCAGGGTCCCTCTAGTCTCAAAATGACTGATTTTTTTTTAAAGTAGATCTCCAGGTCTTTCTTCCAAGGCATCCCCGGGTGGACTTGAATGCCAAAACTTTCAGTTAGCAGCCAAGCGCATTAACCATCTGCACCACCCAGGGACTCTACAGAACATATTTATTCTGAGAGCCTTGGTCTTATTAGCTTTAGAATCACATCGTTGTAGGTAGAGTAATATGGTTAGTCTTATGAAGCTTCCCTACTCTGTGCTCCTATTCTCAACTAGTCCATCACTAAACCTTTTGCTCATGCAAAACTAGACCTCCTGTAGTTTAATGGGAGCCCAGGCAGTGCAGTGATTAAGAACTGGGCTGCTAACCAAAAGGTCAGAGTTTGAATCTACAAGCCGCTCTGTGGAAGCCCTATGGGGCAGTTCTACTATGTCCTATAGGGTCGCTATGAGACGGAATCGACTCGACGGCAATGGGTTTTTTACAGGTAGTTCAAAAAACCTGCTGGGGGGATTTTAGGGGTAGCTCAATGTGCCAAAGTGACACAGGTAAGCACATTTTTCACCTTACAAATGTTTTAGTGCTTATGAAGTTCAGCTCAACCACAGAAGAATTATTCACAACACCACTTTAGTGACAGCCAACATTCTCTTTAAAATCTGTACTACTCTCTTTGCTTTGAGAGCCCCAACATAAAAATATAATTCATTTTTAATCTTTTTTTGAAAAGGGAGAATCTCTACACTATGCAATTAAAAATGCCACAGAAAGAGAAATGGCATGCTTGATAGTTTTTTAAGTCATACTCTGTGAACACAGGATGAAGGCAGGAAAAGTCAATCTAGGGGCACTGAAAACATGCAGACCAAATGCATCTCTCATAATTTATTAATAGAAAGTTATTCTCACTCGATACATATTTAATACTCCTGCCCATGTGCAATTCAAGACTGCTGTTTTCTCTTTTCCTTCCTGTGCTGAAAGTTAGCCGGACATAGGAAGTAAGCACTAGTTTCACTGGCTGACTTTGGGTCTGTAATAATCGTGATAGCTCCTGAGGTTATTACCAGAGACAGGAAACATTCTTCATAGCATCACTGGATCACAATGATCTTCCCTTAGCATATCTATCTGATATTTACTAAAAACAAAGTTTCCTTGATCGATAATTTACGTGTTTCAAAAGGTATAAAATAGATCAGCTGGAGAAGGTTCAATCTACACACACTGTTTTACAGTTGGTACAATGAGTGTCTCCTAAATAATTTAGTGCCACTTAAGTGATATTAAAAAGAACAGAAAGAGATTATTAATATAATAAAATATAACTCAGTCTCCAATCTGTAATAATTTCCTCTTAGCAGCTACTGGCTACACTATGCAAACCTAACAATCTACTTATGAAAGCTAATGATTATTAGTTCTTTCCAGAGTGAAATGACGTCTCATTCTTGATTTCTACACCACTCAAGTTAAGTCAGGGGCTTTTTTTCAGTTTCAATTTTTATTTATATATTCTACACAAATGGGATCCCACTATAGGCAATGTTCTAATACCTGAAGTTTGACAGTATTATTTTAAACCCAAGTTATCTGGGCACAGAGATGCAGACCCCAGCAGGTTAGAAGGCACTGAGGTGAAGAGGAGAGCCACCCTGAGAACACAGGGCCCCTGTTCCTACTTCTGTCCACTCCACATCCCTGACCTATGGGGCAGCTCAGAAATGTGTATCAAGCGGATGGGCAGCTATAGAATAGTGGATGGTAGAGGAGACAGGTAACTAATTCTGGCTATTTGCTGCAGATAATCTACATTTGATTAACTAGGAGCAGAAAGAGATTGTCTATCACAGATGGGGGATAAACAAACTTCGTTCATTCGTTTGCTAGAATACTACTCATCAATTAAAAAAGGAACTACTGATGCATACAACATTATAGTGAGTAAAAGGCAAAAGCACAAAAGGCACGTATTGTATAATTTCACTTAACATGAACTCTGTAACAGACAAAACTGACTTCTAATGACAGAAACAGATCAGTGGTTGCCTGAAACGGAGGTGGAAGGCACTGTCTGGGAAGTGGCTCAATGGAATTTTCTGGGGTACTAAAAAATGTTCTGTATCTCAATAGGAGGAGTAGTTACGCAGGATACATACATCTGTCATAACACATCAAATGGAATGCTTAAATTCATTTTATTGTATAAAAATTATTCCTCAATAATGTTGATTTAAACTTTTAAAATAAAAGACTGTAGAACTCTGATAACTCTCCTCTTTGCAGAAAATAGCCAGTATTGGGAGTACTGATTCCCTGGTACTCACCTCCAAGTCCTCCTAACTCCAGCCAATCTCACATCAAGGATAATCCCATATTCCACTGTTCTTCAATCTAAATCAACTCATAGGCATTACTCTTCAAGGAGCCCTAGTGGTACAATGGTTAAGAGTTCAGCTGCTAACCAAAAGGTCAGCAGTTCAAATCCACTAGCTGCCCCTTGGACATCCTATGGGACAGTTCTACTCTGTCCTATAGCATCACTACGAGTCAAAATTGATTCGACAGCAACAGGTTTGGTTTTGGTTTTTGGTGATGACCATCGCCCTGCTTTGTAATTTTTTATTGTTTTATTCTACAATAGTTATTTACACAAAGAAAAAAAATTCAAAACAAAAGGGTATACAGAGAAAGGTAACTCTCAGACGTACCCTCCTCCACCTTTTCCAGCCCCAAAGCAACAACTGCTAATAACTGTTCATCTTTCCAGCCTATACACAAATATGTGTGCACAAATCCTTATTTTTTTTTCCCCAAGTGCTAGCATATTACATACATTATTTTATAGCTTGCCCTTTTCACTTAAATATATATCTTAAGTATACTGGGATCTTAGTTATCTAGAGCCAAGGCCATCCAATTGTAGTATATCTGTCATAGCAGCACTAGGTAATTCAGACAGACTTTGGTACTAACAAGTGGGGGTGTTGCTGTAATAGATACCTAAAATGTAGAAGGGGCTCTGGAATTGGGCAATGGATAGGGGCTGGAAGAGTTTTAAGGTACCTAATAGTAAAAGCCTAAATTGCCTTGAAGAGACTGTTGGCAGAATTATGGACATCAAAGCCAATTTTGATGAGGGCTCTGAAGAAACTGAGGAGAGCTATAGAGAAACTCTATCATCTTAGAGAATACATATGGCACCAGCAACAGAATGTTGCTAGAAATGTGGCTATTAAATGTGCTTCTTGGTGAAGCTTTAAAAGAAAATGAACATGTGACTGGACAATGGAGGAACAGTAATGCTTTTCATGCAGTGGCAAAGAACTTGTCTGAATTATGTTCAAATGTTTAGGGGGACATAGAACTTGCAAGTGATGACCTTGGATATCTGGCTGATGAGATTTCTAAGCAAGATCTTAAGGGGCCAGGTGTTTTCTCCCTGCCGCTTATAGCATAATTCAAGAGGAAAGAGATGGACTTAAAAATAAACTGTTCAAAATGAAAACAGAACTTAAAGATTTGGAAAATTCTGTTGTGCAAACTAAGGACATGTGCTCTAGAATGTTCACCAAGTATATGGCTACACAATCTTTTGTTAAAGAGCTGAAGCCTGTATCAGATGGATCTAACCAACTACCACAGCAGAAAACTCATCAGCTTAGAATGAAGGGGACAGAAAAAGAACAAAAGGAAAGAATTCTGTCTGCCTCTTGGAATTCTACAGGCGGGAAACAGGCCAAAGGAGTTACATATGTTGTCTTCCAGGAAAAGGACCATCCCTCGAGCAACTGAGAAATCAGCAGAGCTGTCAGAGGGAGCATGGGAAGCAGAGCCTTCTTGGTTTCAAAGGGTGGGGTCACAGTTTCCTGGATCTCAAAGGGTGGGGCAATAGCCTCCTAGGTTTCAAAGAGTCAGATCTTTGCCAACGCAGTTCCAGACTGTGGGGCTGCCATTAAGGTGTGCTGGGGGATGGGGCCATCGCCCAAAGTTGAGGCAGTGGGGGTGCCATGCCCAAGGGGCAGAAGATCAGGTTCTGCTGGGGCCAAGTAGATGGAATTGTCACTCAGATGGACCAGGAAGGATGGGGTAAGATAGACGCTAAGACACATGGAGATCTCCAAGGAACCAGGAAGTAGAAGCTGAAGAGACAAGGACCTTTCTCCAGAGCCAACAGAGACAGAACGCCTTCCCGTAGAGTTGGTGCTCTGAATTTGGACTTCTAAGCCTCCTAAACTGTGAGAAAATAAACTTCTGTTAAAACCATCCACTGTGGTGTTTCTGTAACAGCAGCACTAGGTAACTAAGACAACCAGTATATGTAATCTACTACCTCGTTCTCGTATGGGTGCACCAATATTTACTTATCCAGTTCCTTATGGATGTTATTTGGAGCCCTGGTAGTACAGAGGTTAAGAACTTGCCTGCTAATCAAAAAGTCAGCAGTTCAAATCCACCAGCCGTTCCTTGGAAACCCTATAGGGCAATTCTACTCTGTCCTACAGGGTTGCTATAAGGTTGGGATTGACTCAATAGCAATGAGTTTTTATTTATTTATTTGGTTTTACTGATGTATATACATCTTTCTGTACGTTCATTTTAATTAGGAATCTTTTACTGTTAAATCAGGAAAGCTTTATATTATTTTCTCACTTAGTTAAAATGTAACATCATATGCTTATTACTCTTTATAACACAGACACAACTTTGATCCTACAGAATCAAAACATACTGAACAAATAAAACCCCCACTTTGCTAATACAGCATTGTCCATCAAAGAACCTTCTAAAATGATGAAAAAACTCTACATCTGTGCCATCCAATATGGTAGCCACTAGCCACATGTGGCTCCTGAGCACTTGAAATGTGGTTAGTAAAATAAGCAACTGAATTTTTTATTTAATTGTAATTAATTTAAATGTAAACAGTCATGTGCCTAGTGGCTGCTGTTTTGGACAGTGTAACACTGTGCTTGAATTTATCTTCCAACGTTTATTTTCCGAAATAGTATTTTCAATTTGTGCAACAACCATAAGGCCAATATCTCAACAAATATAAGTTATACTTTTCTCCATGGAAGCCTAATCTCAAGGTAGAGTTAGGAGAAAATGTTTTAAGCTTTTGGAGGCTTCATTTTGGGAAAGATAAAACAAGATCAAAGGTATCATACAACATTTTCAATACAGACATTTTTTTTCAATTTCTTTCAGATCTACTTACTAATGCAAAAGCGACCTGTGGATATAAGGTCAGTTTTGTGGTTAATTTGGATGGTTTCGTTTAGGGGTTTCCAGTCCTGTAGTTTTTAATTTCCTTTAGAATGTCTACAGACATCTAGAACAAATTGGTTCTACAAATTGGCCCCAGAATTTCTTTGCATTTTGGGAACCCAAGGACCCCGGGCATCCTGTAACCTGCCTACTGCAAGCTACATTCAGCATACTTCAAAGGTCATCTTAGATTTTATCTATTTTGGACCAGCTACTTTTTTTACCAGAAGTTGAGACAAAGTCAAGATCCACATAATTAGCATTCAAATTCTTTTGGACACAGATACGCTATAACCTGCAAAATCTGAGAATGCTTAAAAATGGCTAAAACTCTGACTTCAGACACTGTAAAATCTAGGCCAAAAATTATGATTTTAAGGTTAACATATGAACAAAATATTCAAATAAGGAATAAAAAGAAAGGCTGATAACCTAAATATTTAAAAATTGTATTAAAGGAAAAACTTTTCTTCAAGAAAAATTTTTGTAATAGTATGAAAGCTACTATGCTTTTATTTTACATGTAGTTTCCATGAAAAAGGTCTTAAAATTACCATACTCTTGGGAAAAATACTGATATACTTCGTTGTCTTTCCAGGTTTTATCATTTACCTTATATTGAGAGTAGATAAATAAGGGAGTATTTCTTTTCACTTACAGAATACTGACTAGAAATTAAAATATTCAGCATAGTTTTATTTTTTACTTGTTTAACATGACTTTGGGCATATGTATTTAAGCCTTCTCTATTTGCCCAAACGGTTTTAATGTTATTTAGATGCTCTAACAGCTGGTACTTTGGCAAAGTCCATTTATCTGAAAATTATGTTTATGATTGTCATATTACACATTAGGCTGTAAAAGAGAAGTAGTATTGGTAAACCAATTGTCAACAAATTCTAGGAAAGGTCTTCAACAAAATGGAAGCACTCACATTCTTTAATATTCCATCAAAATTTAAGATTAGGGATGAAAAGAATCAATATCTCTTTCTTATATAAGTTTCTCAACCCTTAACCCCCCGTCCACAAAAACAAACAAACAAACAAACAAAAAACACCAAACCCATTGCTGTTGAGTCGATTCTGACTCATAGCAACCCTATAGGACAAAGTGGAATTGCCCCTTAGGGTCTCCTAGGAGCAACTGGTAGGTTCAAACTGCCGACCTTTTGGTTAGCAGCCTGAGGTCTTAACCACTGCAGCACCAGGGCTCCTTCTCAGCCCTCAGTGCAAAACTTAACTTCATTAAAGTTGTTGATTTAAAAATATTCAAACTACGCAACTAATTCATTAAATTTAGGAGGCAAATTCATATGCTCTGACATAATTATTTGGACTGAAACTCATCCTTCCCTCTAGTTCTAATTCTTCCAAACCTAATTTCCATTCTTTTATAGACAAGGTGAATCTATAAGGTACAGCTAGAAAACTGATATCCCAAAGATACCTCTTTCATTTCAATTAAACATGCTGATGTTTCTCTATGGATAAGGAAGGCATTGATGTCACTTCAGATGAGGGCCTCCCCATTCATTACTGACACTTTACCTTACCTCTAAGCAATGAAGTTACAGATTGCAAGTGGTTTTAAATGAAACTACTCACTAGGAAACGTATCACTATGGTTGCATTATTTAAACTTTGAAATGTGCAGTGAAGTCATAAAGGACAGCAAGTGAAGCTATGCACACTCCCCCTACTGGCAACAGTTTTCAAATAGAATGACAAGCTGATGACAGCAATCTAAATATTTTAACATTAAAAGATATACCTAGGCACATGCCCATATCTTCAGCACTTATCTACAGAGATAGTATTACCATGACAGAGACATCACGAATACCAAAAGAATATGAGCAGACAAGGAGCAATCTATTTCTATCATTGTTAGGAACCTTAATTTCAAAACCTCACAATTAAGAAAAAAAATTCTTGGTACAACCTAAGTGGCAGAATTAGCTATAATGGTCCAGTTATGTTTTTCTACTTACTTCTAAAGATTCCTTCAAGTCTACAGCAGAAACTGTATCTTCCTCTTCATCATCAGTCAACTGGTCTTGGGAACAGTAGTGAGTGCTGTAAGCAGAGTGTTCTTCTATTGCTTCTAGCCAGTCCTGAAATAATACAAGGATTTCAGTAAAAATGAAGATGCATTTTTACTCAAAAAGAATAACAGGACGGTGATCTGGGGAGCATAAAATTTACATGGAAAAATAAATAACTGGCCTCAAGAAATAAGGCAACTAACAATGAAATAATGATTCAGATCTCTTGTCCATAAAAGATGTCTAAATAAAAAAATTTCCCAGTATTTTTTAAATATCATCTATAAGTTTATACAGTCATTAATATTAATACACATATTACCCAGTACCCAATATTAGGGAGATTAAATAATATATAGGAATTTTTCACTTTACCATTATAGAGACTCAACACTGTTGAACAAGTTACTATACAATAATCAATCCAGTCACACAATTTTACCAACTTATATAACCATAAGAAAACTCAGATCTTTTTAACATCGTCAACAATTGTCCTATGCTTTAACTTCTACTTATGTTTTTTTAAAAAATCAGTGATTTCCCAAAAGGAAATTGAGACTGTCCAGCCTAAAAATACATGTCTTACTTCTTCTTCATTTTCTTAAAGTATTATTCAGGGTCAGATCTTACCATTTTGGGAAATGTTGAGACAGCAAGGATTTCACAACTGGAATATTTAGGGCTCTCTGAAGGCCAAAGCTATCCACTCTGGGAAGACTTTTTTAATACATGATTTACATATATATATATATATATATATATGTCTATAGATACTGGTTTGATTTAAAGAAATAAGGATTCTACATTAAATGGCTGTAACGTGATTTTCTGTTGACTGAGTCTCAGTTTTCTCACTTGCTACTATTGTACAATTTACCACAAAGGCAGAGTCTGTACTGTAATGGGTGTCAGAACAACTGGGTTATAGTCCAGGCAGGCTCTGTTACTTGCAAGGTGTACGACCTTGAGAAAATCACTTCAATCTTATAGTCTTCAGTTTCCTCACCCATAAATTAAGGGATAGACTAATCACTTAGGTATTTTCTAAAACCAATAACTACCTCTTAGTATCAGAGAATCAAAATGAAAAAAAAATTTATGAACAGAAAATACCTGCAGGTACATGTTAATAAAGAGCTAATTCATAAACCAAGTTTCAAAAGCTTCATATAATTGCCCCATTAAAAAGGTATGATCATCAAGGCTTTAGATGTTAATATTAAACCTATCTTACATTCATGTTTTTAAATGTTCTTTAAGTTTTATGAAAGATAAATCAGTCCATAAATTTACCTCTCTTGACTGTTGAAGGCTATTCTTAGGAACCCTGAAGCCATGAATAGTGTCATCAAAGCATTTAATAAAGAAGAGGCAGCTATCACTGGATTTTACCTTCGATATAAAGAAATCAATAAGACAGTAACATTCACTTGCATAAAACAGAACCCTAGAAGTATCTGTACATAAAACTAAACATATTAACATGACAATGATATACAATTAAACAACTTCTACATATTAAGAAAAATTGGAAAAACAATTTACACTGGGAGTATCAAATGTACTATAGCTTATCTAAGTCAAATCTGGGTTTTACATTCTTAATTACAGAAAGTAAATCCTGATAGTCCATTGGGTATGTAGTGTTAGTTTCATTTTTTCTATTAAATACAATTTATTGTGCACTTTAGCTGTAAAGTCCTTTAAAAATCACAGCTCTAATTTCTTATGCATATCACTCTCCTGAACTTTTTGTTTTAATTCAGTGTAGAAAACGTTTGGGCTGAGTATAAAAGAATGAGTAGAAAATACGTTTGATAAAGAATGAGAAAAGGTAGAGAGGATAAGAAGAATGAGAAATAATTGTCTTTTTGAAATATGAATTTGGAAAAAAGAGGGCTTCGGAAAGTAAAAGGGTAGACTTCTGCTTTAAGGTCCTACCAGAGGACCCTCTTGAAGAAAACAGCTATGAAGCCTGGACATAAAGTAAAAAACAACTACTAGGAAGAACAGTAGAGTGAACAAAAGCTAAAAGACTCTGATGGGGGGGGTACACTCTCTTGTAGAAAAGGAAACGAGGAGCTATACAAGTAAGTTCCCTTCTCCAAGGCTTTTACTCTGGGGCTAAATACAGTCCACATGGTACACACAACACCAGCAAGTACACAGCAAACATTTACAGTCTTTGTACCTTTGTGAATTAGAAAACTGAATTCTGGAAGCAATTGAACACTCAAGAAAGGAAAGGAATTACACAAGTGAAAGAGCCAGAGAGGGATCCCCAAACTCTCTACTCGTATCTCTAAATGACTCACAAATCATACATGCACAGAAAAGACTCAAAGCAACTCACATAAACACAACGTATCTGAACTAAAACCAGAGCTGAGGCTCAAAAAACAGTTCACAATGAAAACTCAGGCAAGAAAATGACTTGCTAAAAAAAAAGGAAATAACACTTACTAGAGAAAAAGAATTCAGACTCTCCAGAACTTAACATTCATAATACTTAAGGATATAATACAAAATTACCTGACATACAAGGAAGCAAGGAAGAGGAGTAAATTCTCGAAAGAAGAAAAAAAATTAATTAAAAGGCAAAATTTGTTAGAATGGATGAAAGAGACTGAACTGCATGCTGTCTATAAGAGACACATAATAAGTATAAAGACACAGACAGGTTGAAAGCAAATGAATAGAAAAAGAGATTCATGCAAACAGTAAAAATAAGAAGGCCAGGGTGCTTATAGCAGTATCATACAAAATAGATTCAAAACAAAATGTATTGCAAAAAATGAGGAGGGTCATATCAAGTTCCCCCACATGTCTGTCAGTTTGTTGCACTGTGGGAGTTTGTGTGCTGCTGTGATGCTGGAAGCTATGCCACCGGTATTCAGATACCAGCAGGGTCATCCATGGAGGAAAGGTTTCAGCTGAGCTTCCAGACTAAGACAGACTAGGAAGAAGGACCCGGCAATCTACTTCTGAAAAGCATTAGCCAGTGAAAGCCTTACGAACAGCAGAGGAACATTGTCTCATACAGTGCTGGAAGATGAGCCCCCCAGGTTGGAAGGCACTCAAAAGATGACCGGGGAAGAGCTGCCTCCTCAAAGTAGAGTCAACCTTAATGATGTGGATGGAGTAAAGCTTTTGGAACCTTCATTTACTGATGTGGCATGACTCAAAATGAGAAGAAACAGCTGCAAAAGTCCATTAATAATCAGAACCTGGAATGTACAAAGTATGAATCTAGGAAAATCATCAAAAATGCAATGGAACACATAAACATCGATATCCTAGGCGTTAGTGAGCTGAAATGGACTTGTGTTGGCCATTGTGGATCGCACAATAATATAGGCTACTATGCTGGGAATGACAACTCGAAGAGGAATGGTGTGGCATTCATCGTCAAAAAGAATGTTTCAAGATCTATCCTGAAGTACAATGCTGTCAGTGATAGAATAATATCCATTCGCCTACAAGGAAGACCAGTTAATATGATGATTATTCAAATTTACGCACCAACCACTAGGGCCAAAGATGAAGAAATAGAAGATTTTTATCAGCTGCTGCAGTCTGAAATTCATCGAACATGCAATCAAGATGCATTGATAATTACAGGCAATTGGAATGCAAAAGCTGGAAATGAAGAAGGACCAGTAGCTGGAAAATATGGCCTTGGTGATAAAAACAATGCTGGGGGTCGAATGATGGAATTTTGCAAGACCAACGACTTCTTCATTGCAAATGCCTTCTTTCACCAACATAAATGGCAACTACACACATGGACCTCACCAGATGGAACATACAGATATCAAATGTACTACATCTGTGGAAAGAGATGATGGAAAAGCTCAATATCATCAGTCGGAACAAGGCCAGGGGCCGACTGTGGAACAGACCATCAATTGCTCATATGCAAGTTCAAGCTGAAACTGAAGAAAATCAGAGCAAGGCCACGAGAGCCAAAATATGACCTTGAGTATACCCAACCTGAATTTAGAGACCATCTCAAGAATAGATTTGACGCCTTGAACACTACTGACAGAAGACCAGATGAATTCTGGAATGACATCAAGAACATCATCCATGAAGAAAGCGAGAGGTCACTGAAAAGACAGGAAAGAAAGAAAAGACCAAGGTGGGTGTCAGAGAAGACTCTGAAACTTGCGCTTGAGCGTCAAGCAGCTAAAGCAAAAAGAAGAATTTGTGAAGTAAAAGAACTGAACAGAAGATTTCAAAGGGCCTCTCGAGAAGACAAAGTAAAGTATTATAATGACATGTACAAAGAGCTAAAGATGGAAAACCAAAAGGGAAGAACACATTCGGCATTTCTCAAGCCGAAAGAACTGAAGAAAAAATTCAAGCCTCTAGTTGCAAAGTGAAGGATTCCATGGGGAAAATATTAAATGATGCAGGAAGCATCAAAAGAAGATGGAAGGAATATACAGAGTTATTATACCAAAAAGAATTAGTCAATATTCAACCATTTCAAGAGGTGGCATATGATCAGGAACCGATGGTCCTGAAGGAAGAAGTCCAAGCTGCTCTGAAGGCACTGGCAAAAAACAAGGCTCCAGGAATTGATGGAATATCAATTGAGATGTTTCAACAAACAGATGCAGCGCTGGAGGTGCTCACTCATCTTTGCCAAGAAATATGGAAGACAGCTTCCTGGCCAACTAACTGGAAGAGATCCATATTTATGCCTATTCCCAAGAAAGGTGATCCAACTGAATGTGGAAATTATAGAACAATGTCATTAATATCAGAAGCAAGCAAAATTTTGCTGAAGATCACTCAAAAATGGCTACAGCAGTATATCAACAGGGAACTGCCAGAAATTCAGGCCGGTTTTTTTTTTTCAGAAGAGGACATGGAACCAGGGATATCATTGCTGATGTCACACGTATCCTGGCTAAAAGCAGAGAATACCAGAAGGATGTTTACCTGTGTTTTATTGATTATGCAAATCCATTCGACTGCATGGATCATAACAAACTATGTATAACACTGCGAAGAATGGGAATTTCAGAACACTTAATTGAGCTCATGAGGAACCTTTACATAGATCAAGAGGCAGTTGTTCGCACAGAACAAGGGGATACTCATTGGTTTAAAGTCAGGAAAGGTATGCGTCAGGGTTGTATTCTTTCACCATACCTATTTAATCTGTATGCTGAGCAAATAATATGAGAAGCTGGACTATATGGAGAAGAACAGGGCATCAGGATTGGAGGAAGACTCATTAACAACCTGGGTTATGCAGATGACACAACCTTGCTTGCTGAAAGTGAAGAGGACTTGAAGCATTTACTAATGAAGATCAAAGACCACAGCCTTCAACATGGACTGCACCTCAACATAAAGAAAACAAAAATCCTCACAACTGGACCAATGAGCAATATCATGATAAACAGAGAAAAGACTGAAGTTGTCAAGGATTTCATTTTACTTGGATCCACAATCAACAGCCATGGAAGCTGTAGTCAAGAAATCAAAAGATGCATTGCATTGGGTAAATCTGCTGCAAAAGACCTCTTCAAAGTGTTGAAAAGCAAAGATGTCATCCTGAAGACTAAGGTGCGTCTGACTCAAGCCATGGTAGTTTCAATGACATCATATGCATGTGAAAGCTGGACAATGAACAAGGAAGACCAAAGAAGAGTGGACGCCTTTGAATTGTGGTGTTGGCAAAGAATATTGAATATACCGTGGACTGCCAAAAGTATGAACAAATCTGTCTTGGAAGAAGTGCGGCCAGAATGCTCCTTAGAGGCAAGGATGGTGAGACTGTGTCTTACATACTTTGGACGTGTTGTCAGGAGGGATGAGTCCCTGGAGAAGGACATCATACTTGACAGAGCACAGGGTCAGCAGAAAAGAGAAAGACCCTCAATGAGGTGGATTGACACAGTGGCTGCAACAATGAGCTCAAGCATAACAACGATTATAAGGATGGTGCATGACCAGGCAGTGTTTCGTTCCGTTGTCCATAACGTCGCTATGAGTCAGAACTGACTCGATGGCACCTAACAAGAACATATCTAGTTGGTTAATCAGGAAGACAACAATCATAAATATATGTGTGATCAATAACAGTGCAAGAAATAAACCATTTCATAAGCATATGAGATAGCAGAATAAAGAGTCACTGAACTTGAAGACAGACCAATCTGAAGAACAGAAAGAGAAAAGAATGAAGAAAAATGAACAGGGCCTTAGGGACCTGTGACACATCATCATGTGTACCAACATACAACGATTAGAGTTCCAGATGGAAAACAGAAAAAGATTTTTAAAAAATAGTTGAAGAAATGATGGTCAAAACTTCCCAAATTTGATGAAAACATTAATTTACACACTCAAGAAGTCTGATAAACTCCCAGTAGGATAAACTAAAGGAGATCCACCCATCACAGTCACAGCTGTTGAAAGACAGAGAATGACAAAGAGAAAATCTTGAAAGCACCAAGAAAAAAATGAGTCATCAGGCAAAGGAAAAGCACAGTAAAATTAACAGCTGACTTTGCACAAGAAACAATGGAGACCGGTGGCAGGAGGGTGGCCTATTCAAAGTGCTGAAAGAAAATTTCTATAGCCAGCAAAACTACTGCTCTAAAATGAAAACAAAATAAAGGCACTCCCAAATAAACAAGGAGTTATAGAATTTGTTGCAAGCAGGCACACCTTACAAGAAAGGGTAAAGGGAGTTCTTAGGCTGAAAGAAAGTGATACCAGACAAGAAACAAAGAGAACTGGTAAAGGTAATAGCATAAATAATTATAAAATGCAGTATAAATGTATTTTCCACTTTTTTTCGTTAACTGATTTAAAAATAACTACATAGCACAATAATTATAAAATTACATTGTTGGGCTTTAACATACAAAGATGCCCTATATATGACAATAATACTACGAAGGAGCAGGGGAGGGGATAGAACTATATTGGGGCAAGAAAATCACCCCAAATGGTAACCTGAATCCACTGGGAAAAAGTAAAGAGAACTGGAAATGCTAAGCATGTGAGTTCATATAATAAAAAATATATATATAAATAGACTCCATAAATACATTTTTCCTACATTCTTTCCTTCTTAAAAACACACGAGATTAACATATGTCCACACAAAAACTTGCACATGAATGTTCACGGCAGCATCATTCATGATAGCCTAAAAGTGGACACAACCCAAATGTCTATCAATTGATGAATGGATAAACAAAATACAGTATATTGACACAATAGAATATTATTTGGCCATAAAAAGGAATGGAGTCAGGATACATACTACAACACAGATGAACCCTGAAAACATTTTACTAAGTGAAAGAAACTCATCTTAAAAGACCACATATTGTATGATTCCATTCATATGAAATGTGCAGAAAAAGCAAATCTAAAGATAGAAAGTAAATCAGTGGCTGTCTAATTTAGGAAGGGTAGTGGGGGGAGATGGGGACTGTTAATGGTATGAGGTTTCTTCTTGGAGTGATGGAAATTGATTGTGCTGATAGTTGTACAACTCCTTGACCATACTAAAAACCATTGTATTATACAGTTTACATGAGTGAATTGTATAACATGTGAATCATACCTCTTTAAAGCTGTTAAAAAAAAAAAAAAATACACATAACATTGAATAAAACAATAAATATAACATTATATTGCTGGGTCTTTAAACATATATAGTCAAGATATCTATGACAATAACACAAAGGAAGGGGTAGGAAATGGAGCTATCTTAGAACTAAGTTTCCATATTCTATGGAATTAAATTAGTATTAATGAGAAGTAGATCGTTATAAATTAAGATAGCTATTGCAATATCTAGAGCAACTGCTAAGAACCGAAAAATATAATAAAATAATTAACATGAGAAATAATACCTATTGAATGGAAAAGAAGGAAGAAAAAGAAAAACAATAAAAAAGCATGAACTCAGAAACAAATGACAAATGGAAACTTAACTATATCAATAACGATGTTAAATGTAAATACATTAAACAATCCTAAAACAAGGTAAAGATTGTCAGACTCGATAAAAATACAAGATACAATTATAGGTTGTCTACAAGAGACAGACTTTGGGTTCAAAAGACACAAATAGGTTCAAAGTAAAAGGATAGGAAAAAATACATCATGCAAACAATATCCATATGAGAGCTGATACGGGACTTGAAGCCGAAAAAATGTTACTAGGGACAAAGAGAACATTTTACAATGACAGAAGGGTCAATTCTTAAGGAAAATATAATAATTATAAACAATATGCACCTAACAACAGAGCCCCAAAACGCATGCAGCAAAAACTGACAGACTGAGTGAGAAACAGAGGACATATACATAAAGCCAGCAAGGATATGAAGGATGTCTACAGAACACTCCACTCAACAACAGCAGGATGCATGTTATTCTCATGTACACATGGAACACTCTCTAGGAGAGACCAAATGGTAGGCCATGAAACAAATCCCAATAGATTTAAAAGGATGAAATCATACAAAGTATGTTCTCCAACCAAAATAGAATTAAATTCGAACTCGACAATAGAAGGAAATGTGGTAAATCCACAAATATTTGGAAATGAAACAACACACCTCTAAACTTATTGATCAAAGGGGAAATTAGGACATATATTGGGCTGAAAGAAAACAAAAACAGAACATACAAAAATTTATGAGATCCAGTGCTTTAAGAGAAATTTATAGCTATAAACTCCTATATTAGAAAAAAATCTCCAATCAATAACCCAAGCTTTCACCTTAAGTAACCCGAAAATGGACAGTGCCAGCCTTACAGCAATCACTCAATGAATGCCCATTAGCTTGTATTGATAAGTGATTCCTAAGTGTAGACTTCAAGCAGACAATTAAATAAGAAACTGTAAGTTGCAAAACAAGATCAGGGCTAACACAGCAGGAACTAATCAACTCCAGAGAAGCCAGAGGCCAAGAAATTTTAAAAAAGAAGGAAGGGGCAATTTGTTTATTTTTTGTTTTAAGGAAAATGTGAGTGAGATTAACCCTTCAACTGAGGGTTTTAATCACATACAGGTATGCGTCGCTTAGCGTCTACAATACATTCTGTGAAACAGGACCCTATGTGATTTGGACGCTGTTTGAACACCTGGATCCGTGTGGCACAGGCCTGGGGGCTGCTGTGTAGTGCTTGGTCTGGGCAGCTCATGCTGTGGATGCCTCAGGTGAGCGCTCAACCAGGTCCTACCTGGCCCTGCAGCCCCATAAAGGTCACAGCAGAAGGGCTCTGGCTGTGGTCCTGGGCAGCAGACAAGCAGTCTGGAGACCCCTGCCCAGGCCGGCCCTGTGATGCTGCCAACCTAGTATACTTGGAAGCAAGATTGGGTGCCCACTCTCTCCAGCAACAGGAATGCCTGTTCCCGTGGTGGTGGGTTGGGGGGGAAGGGCGGAGAGGCAGCAGGGTAGGCTTGCTGCCAAGTGGGGCTGTGGGAAGGTGTTAAAAATATAAGTAGTATGTCTAAACTGCAGGGAGCCAAAGTGTTACCTTAAAACAAAAGCAAAGCCAGGGGAAAAAGGAACAATCAAAAAGCAGCCCAGTTCAGGGTAGACTCATGTATACCAATGGTTTTTGTCATTTATGGCTGGGCTAGATTTATGACTTGGCACCCCAAAGCTGTAAACAGAACACAAAACAGCAAACACTTGCTCTTTATGGCATATTGCGGCTGCGCAACATGAAAGGGGGAGGTGGGCTGCGGGCAGAGCCAGCCGCAAAAGTCCACTCAATGGCATTTTCTCTTCAAACCAGCCCAGCTGGGTGCAGCATTTGAAGAAAGAAGGCATGAGTCAATAATCAACCTGCACTTTTTTCTCAAACTGTTGATGCGACTTTCACTGCCTTCTCTGCTAATCCAGGTGCAGGAAGGCCAGCTCACTCATGAGAACCTGCCTGAGGAAGGGACGGTGCAGGCCAAGGGGGCTGAGGGCCTCTAAGCCAAGGCTGAGGTGCCTGGGCTGCATATCTTTCCATCAGCAGACCACACTGATCCAGTCACAGGAGCCAAGGGGGATAGGAGTTGGGAGTTCGGACCCGGTCTTGAACACCGCAGACTAGGTGGCTTCCAGGCCATGTGCAACAGCTGGGCAGAAGTAGGGCTCCAACCTCAAGATGTGGGTCTGGTGTTCTGGCACTCGGACACCTGGGTGCCCTGGCCTACAGACATACGTGCAGTCTGACATTGCCCAAATGGACATTAAGCAACACATACCTGTGTAGTCAAGATACATATGACAACTGTAGTACAAAGGATGGGGTAGGAAATGGAGTCATCTCAGAGCAAAGTTTCCATAGTTTATGGAATTGAGTTAGTACTGGTATTCAGTCGATGAATACAGAGCAAGAACAGAAGAGGATGTTTAAAATTGTATCCAAAGAAAGTGACTGAAAGATCAGATGGGATCAGAGGTAGATACCTGGGCCTTCTGGTCTAACGTGAAAGGAGGCAGAGGTGCGAGGACAGTGAAGGGGCCGAACCTTGTGTAATCAGATTGTACCGCTGGGGTATGTGACTAAGCCTGTGGCTCCTCAAGGGGAATGGTGCTTGTCCCCTGAGAGTCTACACACTGAGAAAGGCAGATGCTGTACTCTAAAGAGCAGATATGCTGCTATGGTATGCTGATGGCCTAAAGGACATGAAGCAAGAAACAGGGAAGAATGTCTAGGCCCCAGGCTTCAACCAACCTCTATAGAAGAAAAACTCGCTTATTCTCCTGGCTTGTAAAACATCCAGAAGTGAAGATAGAGAACCTAAGAATTCTGATTTTGTCATAGGTTTCAAATTTTATTTAACCTCAGAAAAGAATTACCCATGGACAAACACACACATATGCATATATATGTACTCATATACATAAATACACACACATACATATCTACATACATATATATAAACATACTCAAATACACACACGTAAATATTAAAAACCTCTGCATAAATGTTTTTGAATCATCCATCTCTCATTCCACAATATATGGAGATGACCAAAAGTTGACTGTATTTTTAAATTTCTCTCCAAATGCAGATTCTGCAACTTTACTTGTTCACAATTTTGGCAACGAAATCTATACCCATGGTTTCATGTATCTATAGAATCCCACAGAACCCCAAGATTTCACAAGGCAGCTTATACAGAGGATCTGGGGCAATCACTTGTAGAACTAATTCATGGTTTGAGCAAAAGGTACACATCTCATCCTACCGTGCATACTGCTTGAGTCAGGTGTTTGCATCCCTGGCGATAAATATGATGCACTGCATCAGGCCTTCAAAATAAATATTAAATTATCAAGCCAAAATGAAAACAGACAAGTGAAAAACTTTTTTATCTTTCAAAAGTCAGATAGAATGTACTTATTACGAGGCTAATACTTACTGTTTCCTGTACCATGAGAGGACTCCATGTTCTAACACTACCCAGAATAATCTCCAGCCAAAGAATCTTGAGCTCTAATGGACAAATGACAAAGCATTTCCCAAGCTGACACATCTAAGATCAAATATTTGACTGATAAAAAGTAATTTAGTGATGACAATTACATCTGAGTCCTTCATTTAGACAGTTCTGCTGAACACTAAAAAAGAATCAAGCCTGAGCTTAGATACCTGATGCAGTAACGAAACATATCACTACAGGGTACAGGAACAGAAAAAAAACCGTACCAATAAGCCCAATGATGAATATGGTTTATTATCCTGACAGTACTGCTCAGGGATATTTATAGGAAACACACTGGCAGTGGCCTTCAAAGACAATTTCCTCAAAGTCATGAAAGAACTTCTAAAAAAATTATCCTAAATTTATTTTGTACACAGTAACCGTGCACGTACATAAATACATACAGGGAGTGCTTGCGAATGCAAAATAACTGAACTATAAAATTCATACAAATTTTTGAACCAGAAGGATTTTATATGTGTGCTTTCATAAGCTCTGTGACAATTCAAATATTAATTTCCTCATAGGTCCTATATAGACTAATGTTTTAAAAAAAAAACTTGCTGCCATCAATCGATTCCAACTCATGGCAACCCCATGTGTTACAAAGTAGAACTGCTCCATAGGGTTTTCTTGGCTGTAATCTTTACAGAAGTAGTTCACCAGGCCTTTCTGGTGGGTTTGAACCGCCAACCTTTAGGTTAGCAGCCAATCGCAAACTGCTTATGTCACCCCAGTTCAATGTTTACAACAAAAACAACACTGTAATTTTATGATTAAGTGAGGGAAAAATGTATTTTGCCCCCACTCTGGGCCATACAAACTTGGTCACCTAAAAGTATCAGACCATCAATACAAAGAAAGTAACTGCTACAACCAGGAGTATAGCCTAATGAAGTCCAGCAGTATAAAAATGGTTTATATTAAAAGATCTAAGAATGATTAAATCACCCATACTTCAGAAATGACAGAAAAAATAAAAACTTCTTATAACAACCATCACCTGAGAATTCTTCTTTCTAGTTTTATAATAATAATAAAAAAAAATTCTAAACTTACCTTCCAGAGAGGGCCTTCATAACGTTTCAATGCTTTGTAGATGACCTATTAAAAACATTTCTTCATTAAAATTGTATCTTTACACTTCAAACATTCAGTATTTTTTTCTAAAAATTATTATATAAATTTACTATATTACTACATACCTTATTACCCGTAAGTATGTGTTTCATTTCAGCTCCCTGGGCAAGGTCAAGAGGTTTCTGATCTGTGTAAAGTAAAAGGAAAAAAGCCGTCAAGGCATTGATGCTGCAATCGCAGTAACACAATATTCATTCATTATTCCACTAAGTGCACCTTTTTCTTCTCCCCCCAAATTACCTACCTGAAATTGCCATCTCAATTCTTTATGGCTTCCTTTTTGGTAGCTAAGAACACTCAGTACAGGTTCTGTGATCACTCAAGCTTTCTTGCCTTAAGCCACTGTGTATTTCCTATGGCTGCTGTAATAAATTACCACAAACTTAATGGCTTAAAACAGCACAAACTTATCATCTTGCAGTTCAGGAGGTCAGAAGTCCAAAATCAGTTTCACTGGGCTAAAACCATGATGCGGCAAGGCTATGTTTCTCCTGGAGGCTCCAAGGGAGAATCCGTTCCTTTGCCTTTTCCAGCTTCTAGAGGCCGTCTACATTCCTTGACTTGCGGCTCCTTCCTCCACCTTCAAAACACATCATTTCAACCTCTGCTTCCATCCTTATATCTTCTCTTTGTATTTTGATCCTCCTGCCTCCCTCTTACAAGGATCTTTGTGATTACATTGGGCTCGCCTAGATAATTCAAGATTATCTCCCCATCTCAAGATCCTTAATTTAATCACATCTTTGGGGGTCATTATTCAGCCAAACAAGTAGCCCTGGTGGTACAATGGTTAAGCACTTGGCTGCTAACCAAAAGGTCAGTGGTTTGAACCTACTAGCCACTCCATGGGAGAAAAGACCTGGCGATCTGCTCCTGTAAAGATTATTCTTGTGTACCGTCGAGTTGATTCTGACTCATAGCGACCCTATAAGGATCAAGTAGAACTGCTCCTTAGGGTTTCCTAGGCTGTAATCTTTACAGGAGCAGATTGCCAGGTCTTCCTCCTGGAAAGCAGCTAGTGGGTTCAAACTGATGACCTTTCGGTTAGCAGCCGAATATGTAACCATTGTGTCAACAGGGTTCCTTTCATAAAAATTATAGCCTAGGAAACCACATAGGGCAGTTCTACTCTGTCATATAGGGTCACTAAGAGTCAGAATCAGTGCAACGGCACCCAACAAGAACATTTGGCCTATCACATCACCCTTTAGCTACCTTACTGGGAGACAGGTGGTTAGAGAGCTCAGAAGCTAAGAATGTAATGGTCCATGACTAAACACAAAAGGAAAAAGTGATAATGGAGAATGAAGTCAGCAGAGTACTATGTTAACTTTCCCTGAGCTTACAAATGCAAGCACTTTACATTTGGCCAAAATAATATATCAGACTGAAACTCTGCAGAGCTCCTTTAAACTCTGCAATAAGGCAATATATTCTATTAAATAACCATCTTATAAATATCAAACATTTGCTATGTATTGGGCAACTTTTTGCATAAGTATCTCCTAATGAGAGTCTATTATATGTGCCAGCTATTCTTTTGAGCACTGGGTATTGGGGGGAAAAAAAAACTGGGGAGGGAAGACCGACATATAAGGCATGAGAGACAGGCAATAAATTAGTAAAAGAGGGTATATCGGATAATAACCATACTATGCAGAGATTTTTATAAATGAATGATTTGATAGAAAATAACCGGGAGACCACTTTAAGTTGGGAATTGGGAGGCTAATTAGGGAAGGCTTTTCTGAGAAAAGTGTTTATGTTGAAAAGAAGATCCAGCCTTGTGAAAATATGGGGAAGGGCATTCCAGAAGAGAAAACAGCTAATGCAAGCGCCCTGAGAAAGGAACAATTTCATGGGCAGGAGATAAAGTCAGTGAGATAGACAGAGGTTCCATCATGTAAGGGCTTTGTAGGCCAGGATTTGTGCGCTAGTGTAAGCTTTGTTTTATTCTAAACATGACAGAAAGCCAAAGCAGAAGAATAACATGATCTGACCTATGTTTTAAAACTCTGTGAAAATATTTCTAAAAAATAAGACAGTTGGGAAATGTGAACTTTTGGCTATTTGATGATTTTAAGGAATTGCTAAAATACTTTGAATAGGGTAATACTATGTGATTGTGTCTTTTTAATAGCTTTATTGAGATATATAATTCACATGCCATACAATTCACTCACTTAATGTGTACAACTTAATGGTTTTTAGTATATTCACAGAGTTGTGTAACCATCATGTGGTCTGTGCGTTTTTTGTTTTTGTTGTTAAGAAGACTATCTTTTAAAAAAATACCAGAATATTTACAAACGAAGTGGCATGATGTCTGGAAGTGGGTGGTGAGAGATGAAACAAGACTGGCCATTACTGATAATTTCTGAATTATGGTGTTAAGCACATCAATTAATTATACTATCCTATTTTTTAAGCTTTGGTAATTTCCACAATATTTTTAAGGAACTCTGCTGACACAAATAGTTAAGTGTTTGGCTGCTAACCAAAAGGCTAGAGGATGGAACTAACACAGCTGCTCCGTGGAATGAAGACACGGTGATCTGCTCAGGTAAAGATTACAACCTAGGAAACCCAGTGAGAGAAGTTCTACTCTGTGACATGCAGTGACTATGAGTCAAAATCAGTGCAGTGGCACACAACAACATAATTTTTCTTTTTTAAAAGAATACTGTGGCTGCTATATAGAAAATGGTTTATAAATGTGACCAAGAGAAAAGCTGGGAGACTAGTTAAAAAGCAATAGCAATAATCCAGGTGAAAGATAATGGTTATTTGGACTAGAGATTTAGTAGTAAAAAAAAAAAAAAGATACTTGTAAAGATGGAGAGAAGTACATGGGCTTGAGGTTTATTTTCAAGGAAGACTTACAGACCTGCTAATGGATATAACTGGGAGCAATCATGTATAACTTCAATAGTGGGGCAAAAACTTTTTAAAATGTTAACTGAGAAATAACCAGTTCCATTTTTTCTAGCCCGCACATAGGAAGGCATCTTATATAAAGTCTGCCAACTCTGTGTTATTTTCATTCTACCTACAGGGTGCTTTTGAGAAATTATTCCTTTAGGCAGAGAGGAAGACAACAATGTGATTTCTTTCACAGAATTCTCCCCTAATACCAAAAATAAATACTGAACTCCTGTCAACTAGATGAAATTCCAGTCCAGTGCCCTCATTTTTGGGTCCAATGTCCAAAGTGTTTGGCACCTTGGCACACAGTAAGAATTCAAGAAAATAGTTTTTGAACTGAATGAAATAGCCTCCCTACCTGCATGGGCACCATAAGCAGTCTTTTTAAAAATGTATCGCATCTTCTCTCAACAACAACAAAATGAAGGAAAAAACAGGAATGATTTAATATTTAAAATTTTGAATGATACTTGTTTGTCTCTTAGTGGTAAAACTCAGTATTATAACAATGCCAATTCAAAAATTTATTTACATGGAATGTAACTTCAAATAAATCCCAACAGTATTTTTACAAGGAAGCTAAGAAAATTATTTTATATCTTAACTGGAAAACTAAACAGATAAGAATGTCAAAGATAATCTTTACAAAGGAAGAGTAGTAAGGGGAAAACCTTATCAGACATGAAAACATTATAAAAGCCATCACTAAAAATGTAATACAAGGATAGCAAGGATAAAATTACATTACAGGGCACATGAAATATAAAGACATAACTAGTGATAACAACAAAATAGGAAGACGGTATTGGTACAGAATTTTTGTATGTTACTTAAGTTGGTACTAACTTACCCAAGGGTTATAAACACAACACTATTCATGGTAACCACTAAGAAAATATCTGAAAAAAAATCATACATAAAAGGAAAGGGGAAGGGAACCAAAATGACTTACTACAACAAACCAACAAAATACAAAAACCAGCAGCATTAAAGGACAAAGATTTAAGACACACACACACACACAAAAATTAAAAAATGGCAGAAGTAAGTCACTTCTTATCAGTAAATACACTGAATGTAAATGGACTGACTTCCAGTCAAAAGGCAGAGAGTGGCAGAATGGATGAAAAACCTTGATCCAACTATAAGATGCTTACAAGAGACACACCTTAGACCCAAGGACACAAATAGGTTGAAAGTGAAAAGGATGGAAAAAAATATTCCACACAAATTATAGGCAAAAGAAAGCTGGAGCAGCAATCTTAATATCAAAGTAGGCTTTAAGACAAAATGTTTTAGAAGAAATAAAGATGGACACTATACAGAGATAAAAAGATCAATTAATCAAGAAGATTTAACAATCATAAATATAGACACACCCAACAACAAAGCACCTAAACAGACAAAGCAAACACTGATAGAATTGAAGACAGAAACAGATGGAACTACAATAATAGTTGGAGACTTTAATACACTATTTTCAATATAGGCCAGAATATCTAGAAAGATCAGCAAGGAAAAAGAGAACCTGAATGACACAATAAACCAACTAGACTTAACAGATATAGATAGAACACTTCACCCAACAACAACACAATATACTCTAGGACACATGGGTCATTCTCCAGGATAGACCCCATGTTAGTTGACAAAGCAAGTCTCAATAAATTTAAAAAGACTGAAATCATGAAAAGTATTTTCTCTGACCACAACAGAGTAAAGCTAGAAATAACAGAAAAAAATTAAAAACTAGGAAATAGACAAACATATAGAAATTAAACAACATAGTATTTAACTACCAATGGGCCAAGGAAGAAATCACAAATTTCTCAGAGTCAAATGAAAATGAAACTTTAGGTGAAGAGAACGACAACATGCAATACAGGGGAGGTCAACACAACTGGACTGGACCAAAAGCAAAGAAGTTTCCTGAATAAACTGAATGCTTCGAAGGTCAGCGGAGCAAGGGCGGGGGTTTGGGGACTATGGCTTCAAGGGACATCTAAGTCAATTGGCAAAATAAATTCTATTAAGAAAACATTCTGCATCCCACTCTGAAGTGTGGCGTCTGGGGTCTTAAACGCTAACGAGCAGCCATCTAAGATGCATCAATTGGTCTCAACCTACCTGGATCAAAGGAGAATGAAGAACACCGAGGTCACAAGGTAAGTGTGAGCCCAAGAGACAGAAAAGGCCACATGGACTAGAGACTACATCATCCTGAGACCAGAAGAACTAGATGGTACCCAGCCACAACCGATGACTGCCCTGACAGGGAACACAACAGAGAACCCCTGAGGGAGCAGGAGAATAGTGGGGTGCAGACCCCAGAATCTCATAGAAAGACCAGACTTAATGGTCTAACTGAGACTAGAAGGACCCCAGTGGTCATGATCCCCAAACCTTCTGTTGGCCCAGGACAGGAACCATTCCTGAAGCCAACTCTTCAGACATGGATTGGACTGGACAATGGGTTGGAGAGAGATGCTGATGAGAAGTGAGCTACTTACTTGCATCAGATGGACACTTGAGACTGTGTTGGCATCTCCTGACTGGAGGGTAGAGAGGGTTAGAAACTGGCAAAATGGTCACAAAAGGAGAGACTGGAAGGAGGGAGCGGGCTGACTCATTGGGGGGAGAGTAAGTGGGAGTATGTACTAAGGTGTATATAACTTTACATTGAGAGATTGAATTGATTTGTAAACTTTCACTTAAAGCACAATAAAAAAATTTTTAAAAAATGAAAAAGAAAGCACAACAAATCAAAACTTTTAGGTTGCAGTGAAGGCAGTACTCAGAGGGAAACTTATGGCAATGAATGCCTACATGAAAAAAAGAAGATATAAAATCAACAGCCTATCCCAACAATGCCAGGAATCAGAAAAAGAAGAGCAAACTAATCCTAGAAACCAGAAGAAAAGAAATAACAAAAATTAAAGCAGAAACAGATGAAATTGAAAACAGAAAAACAATGGAATCAACAAAACCAGAAGTTGGTTCTTTGAAAAGATCAATAAAATTGACAAACCTTTAGCAAGAATGACAAAGAAAAAAAGAGGAAAGATGCAAATAACCAACTAAGAAATGAAAGAGGTGACATTACAACTGACCTGATAGAAATAAAAAAGAATTATGACAGAGTATTATGAACAACTGTATTGCAACAAACTAAATAACCTAAACGGAATGGATAAACTCTTAGAAGAACACAACCTACACAAACTGACTCAAGAGGAAACAGAAAATCTCAGCAGACCCATAATAAGTGAAGAGATTGAATCAGTGATAAAAAAATCTCCCAACAAGAAAAGTCCTGAACCAGGTGGCTTCATTGGGGAATTCTACCATTTAGAGAAGAATTGACACCAATACTGTTTAAACTCTTCCAAAAGATAAAGGAAGGAATACTCCCTAATTCATTCTGTGATGCAAACATAATTCTGGTACCAAAACAAGACAAAGATACCGCAAGAAAAGAAATCTAGAGGGCAATATCTCTTATGAATACAGATGCAAAAATTCTCAACAAAATACTATCAAAAACAGAATCCAACAGCATATTAAATAGGACCAAGTGGGATTTATTCCAGGAATGCAGAGATGTTCAACATTAGAAAATTAATCAACATAATATACCACATCAAAGAAAAAGAACTGTTCATCTCAATTAACATGGAAAAGGAATTTGATAAAATTTAACACCTTTTCTTGATAAAAAAACTCTCAAAAAGATAACAGAAAGGGAGTTCCTCAATATGATTAAGAGCATTTATAGAAAAACTAACAGTAAACATACTCAATGGAGAAGTCCAAGAGCTTTCCCCTTGAAACTGGGAACAAGACAAGGGTGCCTGCTCTCACCTCTTCTATTGAATATTATATTAGAAGTCCTAGCCAGAACAAGAAAAGGTATCCGAATTGGAAAAATGAAATAAAATTATCTCTATTCGCAGATGACATGATCCAATATACAGAAAATCCCAGAGAGTCCACAAGAAAACTTCTACAGCTAACAAAGGAATTTAGCAAAGTTGCAGGGTACAAGGTCAACAAACAAAAATCAGCTGAGTTTCTATACACCAGAAATGAGAAATCTGAAATGGAAATGAGAAAAACGATTCCATTCACAAGAGCATCTAAGAGAATAAAATAACTAGGAATAAATTTAACCAGGGATGTGAAAGACTTACACATGAAAGTTATAAAACACTGCTGAAAGACTTAAATAAATGGAAACGATGTTCCGTGTTCATGGACTGAAGACTTAATATTGCTAAGATATCATTACTACCCGAAGCAATCTATAAATACAACACAATGCTGATCAAAATCCCAACAGGCTTCTTCATAGGAAAAGAAAAACCAATTCTCAATCTAATATATGAAATGGCAAAAGGCCGTGCACAGCTAAAGCAATGTTGAAAGAGAACAAAGTAGGAGGATTCTCACTTTTTGATTTTAAAACATATTGTATAGCTACAGTAATCAAAACAGCCTGGTACTGGTACAGCAACAGACACGTAGGCCATGGAATTAAACCGAGAGTCCAGAAATAAACCCACACAACTACGGTAAACAGATTTTGACAAGGGTGCTAAGTCCACTCAATGGAGAAAGAAGAATCTCTTTAAAAAATGGAGATGGGGAAATTGGATTTCACGTAGAGAAGAGTGAAACAGGATACATGTCCCAGACCATGCACAAAAACAGATTCAAACTGTAATAAAGACCTAAACGTGCAAACTAAAACTAAAAATTCTTAGAAGAAAACACAGGGGCATGCTATGGGGCCTAGCTTTTAACTATGGGTTATCTAATATAATAACAAAAGCACAAACAGAAACCATATATCCAGTAAGCATCTAATAACTAAAATATAAATAAAACTTGGACAACTTAACAACAAAAAGACAACCTAATCATAAAATGGGCAAAGGACTTGAATAGACATTTCACTAAAGGGGACATTAAAATGGCTAATTAACACATGAAAAAATGCTCAATGTCATTAGCCACCAGAAAGATGCAAATCAAAATGACAATAAGGTACCATTTTACTCCCACTAGAATGGCTAAGATAAGCAAAACAAAACAGAATACAACAAAGGTTGGCAAGGATACAGAGAAACTGAAACCCTTAACCATTGCTGATGAGAACGTAAAATGGTACAGCCACGGTGGGACAACAGTGTGGTCATTCCTCAAAAAACTAGAAATAAAATTACTATGTAACCCAGCATTTCCATACCTAGGTCTATCACCAAAAGACTTAAAAGCAGAGACCCTATAGGTCACTATGAATCAGCATTGACTTGATGGCAGCGGGTTTGGTTTTTGGCAAGGAGAAACCACGCTTTATGTAAACAGGCTGTCTCTACTTTTTCACTATTTTAAATACAGCTGAAATAAACAACCTAGTACATGCCCCCTTGTATTCATGTGAACGTACTTTTTTATTGTTTTACTGTGGCCAAAGTCTAAATAACAAAGCATTTGCCAATTTAACATTTTTTACACGTATAAATCAGCGACATTATGTTGAATGTGTTGTGCAACCATCACCACTATCCATTTCCTTATTATTCCATCACCATTAACAGAAACTCAGTGCCCCCTAAGAAATGACTTCCTCCCATCCCGGTAACCACTAATAAACTTTGGTCTGTATATATTTGCCTATTTAATGTAAGTGGGATTAGACAATATTTGTCCTTCTGTGACTGAGTGACTTCATTCATTATAATGTTTTCAAGGTTCATCCATGTTTTAGTATGTATCAGTTCCTTATTTCTCTTTATGGCCGAGGAATATTCCATTGTATGTATGTACCACATTTTGTTTATCCATTCATCTGCTGACGGACATTTAGGTTGTTTCTGCCTTTCGGCTTCTGTGAACAGTGCTGCAACGAACACTGGTGTACAGCTTTCTGTTTGCATTTCTGCTTTCAATTATTTTGGGTATATACGTAAGACTGGGATTGATGAGTTAAATGGCAGCTTTATGTTTAACTATTTCAGGAACTACCAGATGGTTTTCGTACCATTTTGCAGTCCCACCAACAATGGATGAAGGTTCTAATTTCTTCAAATTCTCACCAATGTGTTTTATTTTTTTATTTTTTATTTAGACCTAAACCCTTCATCAAAGTTACCACTCACCTACTGTCTACTTAGTGTTTTTCCATCCCTACCTTTTCCCTCCCATGTAATCATCAAAAAGATTGTTTCTTTTTGTGTGTAAACCTTTACATGAGTTTTTACAATAGTGGTCTCAAACAATATTTGTCCTTCTGTGATTGACTTATTTCACTCAGCATAACACCCTCCAGATTCATCCATGTTGTGAGATGCTTTGCAGATTCATCATTCTTCTTTATCGTTGCATAGGACTCCATCGTGCGTATGTACCATAGTTTGTTTATCCAGTCATCTGTTAATGGGCATCTAGGTTGTTTCCATCTTTTTGCTATTGTGAACAATGCTGCAATGGACATAGGTACACATATGTCTATTCATGTGACGGCTCTTATTTCTCTAGGATATGTTCCTAAGAGTGGGATCGCTGGATCATACAGTATTTCTATTTCTAGCTTTTTTTTTAAGGACATGCCAGACTGTTTTCCAAAATGGTTGTACCATTTTCCATTTCCACCAGCAGTGTGTAAGAGTTCCAATCTCCCCACAGCCTCTCCAACACTTGTTATTTTCTGTTTTTTTGATTTATGCCAATAATGCTAGGGTGAGATGGTATCTTACTGTGGTTTTGATTTGCATTTTTTTTTTAATGGCTAGTGATTGCAAGCATTTCCTCATGTGTCTGTTAGCCGCTTGAATATCTTCTTTGGTGAAGTGTCTGTTCATTTCCTTTGCCCGTTTCTTAACTGGATTATTTGTCTTTTTGTTGTAGTGGTGTTAGATTTTCCTGTAGATTTCAGAGACTAGACCTTTGTTGGATTTATAATAGCCAAAAAATTTTTCCCAGTCTGTAGCTTCTCTTCTTACTCTTCTGGTGAAGTCTTTTCATGAGCCAAAAGCAAACCAAAACTGTTGCCTTCGAGTCAGTTCCAACTCATAGCGACCCTATAGGACAGAGTAGAACTGCCCCACAGAGTTTCCAAAGAGCACCTGGTAAATTTGAACTGCCAACCTTTTGGTTAGCAGACATAGCCCTTACAACCTACGCCACCACGGTGTCCTTTTGATGAACATTGTTTAATTTTTAGAAGATCCCAGTTACCTAATGTATCTTCTGGAGTTTGGGTGTTGTTAGTTATGGTTTGTATCCTGCTAATGCTGTGCATTAGGGCCTCTAGCATTCATCCTATTTTTTCTTCTATGACCTTTATAGTTTTGGTTTTATATACAGATCTTTGATACATTTCAAATTAGTTTTTGTGTATGGTGTGAGTCAATTTTTTGCTGACAGACATCCAGTTTTGCTGGCATCGTTTGTTAAAAAGACTGTCTTTTTCCCATTTGATGGCCCTTGTTGGAGATCAGTTGACCACAGGTGGATGGATTTACATCTGGGTTCTCAATTCTATTCCATTGGTCAATGTATCTATCGTTGTACCAGTACCAGGCTGTTTTGACTACTTAGCTGTATAGTAGGTTCTAAGATCAGGTAGTGCAAGTCCTCCTACTTTATTCTTCTTCAATACTGCTTTCCTTATTCAGGGCCTCTTCCCTTTTCATATAAAGTTAATGATTAGTTTTTCCATCTCTTGAAAGAATGCTGTTGGTATTCGGATAGGGACTGCATTGTGTTTGTAGACTGCTTTGGGTAGAATGGACATTTTCTCAATGTGGAGCCCACCTATCCATGAACATGGTATGTTTTTCCATTTATGTAGCTCTCTTTTGGTTTCTCGCAGTAGCGTTTTGTAGTTTTCTATGTATAGGCTTTTACATCCCTGGTTAGATTTATTCCGAAGTATTTCATTTTTTTAGGGGCTATTATAAATGGTATTGTTTTCCTGATTTCCTTTTCATTGTTCTCTTTATTGGTGTATAGGAATCTAACTGATTTTTATATGTTTATCTTGTATCCTGCCACTCTACTGAATCCTTCTATTAGTTCCAGTAGTTTTTTCACGGAGTCTTTTGGGTTTCTGTGTATAGTATCATATCATCTACAAATAGGGACAGTTTTACTTCTGCATTACCAATTTCGATGTCCCTTCTTTTTCTTGCCTTGTTGCTCTAGCTAGGACTTCCAGCACAATGTTAAATAGGAGTGGTGATAAAGGGCATCTTTGTCTTTTTCTTGCTCTCAAAGGGAATGTTTTCATTCTCTCTCTATTAGGAATGATGTTGGCTGTTGGTTTTATCTAGATGCCCTTTATTATGTTGAGGAATTTCCCTTCTATACTTATTTTATTGAGAGTTTTTATCATGAATGGGTGTTGGGCTTTGTCAAATGCCTTTTCTGAGTCAACTGAGATGATTGTGTGATTCTTTTATTTATGTGGTGGATTATGTTGATTGATTTTCTAATGTTGAACCATCCCTGCATACCTGATATGAATCCCACTTGGCCGTGGTGTATTATTTTTTTGATGTGATGCTGAATTCTACTGGCTAGAATTTTGTTGAGAATTTCTATACCTATATTCATGAGTGATATTTGTCTATAATCTTCTTTTTTCTGGTATCTTTACCTGGTTTTGATATCACGGTTATGCTGGCTTCATAGACCATCTATTATTTTATGCTGTGTTTTGTTTTGATCACAGACATACTAGCAAAGCTGAAGTTGTATCACGCTGTGGTTTTGATTTGCTTCTCTTTAATGACTGCCAAGGAGCCCTGGTGGCACAATGGTTAAGCACTCAGCTGGTAACCAAAAAGTTGGCCGGTAGAACCCACCCACCCGATCCACAGGAAAAAAGACCTTGCGATCTACTCCTACAAAGATGAGAGCCTAGGAAACCCATGGGGACAATTCTAATCTGTCACATTGGGTTGCAATGGGTCAGAATCGACTCAATGGCACCTAACAACAACAGTGACTAATGCCACTACTGGTCTGTCAGTTTACCATACTGTGGTGGCTTGCACATTGCTATGATGCTGGAAGCTATGCCACCAGTATTTCAAATACCAGCAGGGTCATCATTACATTAACCTTTCGAAAGCAGAGCTTTAACCTCATCCCTCTACTGCTCACCTAGTTCCCCCCCCTCGCTGCCCCGGTCTCCTTGACCTTCCAAATTGAGACTTAATACACTCTATCATTTCAAGGTTTTTCACTCTATGACCCTAACCTTCATCTAGATGATTACCTACTACCACTCCCCTTCATGTGTCCTTGCATGTGTCAACCTGGGGATGTCACCTAAACCTGACTCAGTTTTCACCTTAGTGCCTTTGCTCATTATCTTCTCTATGCTTATAATATCATTTCCCAACTTTCTGCTTATCAAAGCCTTACTGGATAATCATGGTACTGTGGTTGTATTAAAAAAAGGAAAAGTGGGGGGCTTTCTGTTAAAGACACAAACTGAAGTATTTACAGATGAAATTTAATAAAGAAAAATCATACAAGGGCTTCAAGATTTATATCAAATACCTAATCCTTTATGAAGCTATTCCCAAATACCTCAACCCTTCAACAGAACATGTAACACTCACAAGGTATTATGTGCTATGCATTACTGTAAGTGCTGGGCAAAGTAGATAGGATATTTTCCCCACCTTTCGGAGGTCAGTCTAATGGGAGACAGTTACATAAGCCAACAGTTACCACAAAGTGTGATTTGGGCTATAATGGAGGTGAACACAGGGGCCTGTGGGATCACTGAGGGCTCCTAATCCGGCTAGTAGCAGGCAGAGGGAAGCATCCTAAAAAGAGGTGCCTAAAGGCACGAAGGAGCCCTGGTGGTACAGTTGTTAAGAGGTCAGCTGCTAACCAAGAGGCTAGCAGTTTGAATTCACCAGCTGCCGCTTCGAAACCCTATGGGGCAGTTATACTTTGTCCTATGGGGTTGTTTTGCGTCAGAATCAACTCGATGGAAATGGGTTTAGAGGCACGAATAGGTCACTCCAGGCAGCTTCTCACCTGGTTATCCAATCCTGTCTTTGTTACACGCATATCATGCATGTTCTTATCTTTTCTTTGAGGGCAGAATCTATCTTAGTCTCAGTGCCTCCTATGGAGTAACCAAAAAAAAACACCAAACCTGTTGCCATTGAGGCGATTCTGACTCATAACAACCCTATAGGATAGAGTAGAACTACCCCATAGGGTTTCCAAGGAGTGGCTGGTGGATTTGAACTGTCATCCTTTTGGTTAGCAGCTGAACTCTTAACCACTGCACCAGCAGGGCTCCTCTTAGGGAGTAGGCATTATTAAACGTTTAAGTCTTAACTGGGAAGTAAATTAATAAGCTTATTTTTTGTGTGTTTATGAACACCTTGACTTCAAAATTAAATACTGACCATAGAGTTTAACAAAGGCTGAATACTAAAATAATTTTACACAGCATTGACTTTGTCTTATAAAATAAAAATAAAATTTTTATTCAAATAATCAACAATGGCTTTCACCAACATGCTTACCATTTTTGTTCTTCCGACTAGGATCTGCTCCGCTTTTTAGAAGCTTTAAGGCACACTGCTTATGGGCTCGGTAAGCTGCACAATGCAAGGGTGTATTTCCTAATTGATCTGAACAGTTAACATCAGGAGGATTGGGCCTGTTGAGCTAAAGATTAAAGAAATGCAATGTGGAATTACATAGCAAAGATAGACTTTCTCCCACAAAATGCATGAAGGTGTAAGTGAAATGTTTCAGCGAGCTCTCATATTACAGAACCCGAAGCACAGCTGGGCTCCTGGGCAGCTAGGCTGTCAGTAGCTTCTTGCTCACTGAGCCAGCCATCCCTGTCATTCCCCAGGCTCATTCTCAACATGCCATCAAATCTCAGGCCTGTGTCCAGGTCCCATGCTCTTTTGACAACAGACGCCAGCACCACCCAGCCACCTTAGTGAAATTAATATTTCACTAAGATTTGATCCCTCCTTCCAGTCTTGTAATTCACACTCATGACAGCAAAATTACAAATCAGTCTACCATCGACAGTCATTCAGAAGAGTTAATACCATAAATGTTAAATGTGTAAATGTCAAAACTCTGCTGAATTTGTTGCTCGCCACTTACTGCTTTAGAAGCTTCTTTATACAGTCTCCATTTCGCAAAGTTTCAAAAATGTTTTAGGCACTGTATTTGGAAACCAAAGAAGCCTTTTCAAATGAGCTGAAATAACTTTAAAGCAAATGGCAATACTTCAAGTCTTAAATTCAGAACAAATTTAGAGTTACATGTTTAATGAGGCTATGCAGGAAAGGGAAACTGGAAAGCAGGTCTCCTAAGAAGAAGGGAAGAAAAAAAACACCAGTGGGCAAAGCTTTTGGTCTGCTCAAACATCCACATGATACATTTCAAAACATTTTTCTCCTTTGTTACTTTCCTGGAAGTACAGTTACTATTCCTTTCAGAACATATTGCTCATCAAAATTAGAGTAATATATTCCTTGATACTGTCCTATGTATTATGTGGAGCTCTGGTGGTGTGGTGGTTAAGAGCTTGGCTGCTAACCAAAAGGTCAGCAGTTTGAATCCACCAGAGGCTCTGCAAAAAACCCTGCAGGGCAGTTGTACTTTGTCCTATAGGGCCATTAGTGTCCTATCTGGGGGGAATAAAAGGATGTCTTTACACTAACTATTGGCCTTGAAAATTGGATTCTTATCCATCATGTTTTTGGGGGAGGGATGGGTGTCAATCACAAATTCAGAAAGAAACATCCCAATTGAAAATGTGTCTCCTTACACTATTGCCATGATACTGCTTTCAGACACTTAAAGACTTCTGCTCTGTTATTATGATCTCTAGAGTTTTTGGTCCCACAATTCAACTAAGTTATGACTAACGTTATGAAAATTTTTCCTAAAGTGTAAAGAAATATTCCCCCCCCTTTTTTTTTTTTACCAGTGCAGTGAGTTCTGCCGTTTTGCCTTCTCTTGCTGCTGCTAAGAGTAATTCTTCAAGCTTTCTTTGCTGAGTCCTTTCAACTGCTGCAAAAGAAAAGTTCACATTACTCTACTCTTAGGATCATTTGCATGTTTATTACAAAGGTGCATAAAGAATAAAGTGGTCATGGTGAGAAAAATCAAATTTTTGAACTGCAATTGGAATATACTTACACTTTATTGTTATTACTACTGACTTACATTTTAGAGCACAGGTTTGGATGAATTTATGTTTTCAATTCAGAGGTCTGTAAGTATTTTACTCACTACAATAACCAACACAAATAATTATAAATCGCTTTTACATACTGAAATTCGATCACATATCTGCCTTTGAAAGGTAGATAAGTGAGGTTCATATTTTCATTCATGAAACTTAGAATGTGAAGAGAAAAGAAATAACATTGGTAGGACAGCCTCCACCAGACTGAGTCCAGCACAACTAGATGGTGCCCAGTGACCACTGCCAACTGCTCTGACAGGGATCACAATAGAGGATCCCAGACAGAGCTGGAGAAAAATGTAGAACAAATTCTAACTCATAAAAAAAAGACCTACTGGTCTGACAGAGTCTGGAGGAACCCCAAGAGTATGGCCCCTAGACACCCTTTTAGCTCAGTAATGAAGTGACTCCTGAGGTTTGCCCTTCAGCCAAAGATCAGGCAGGCCCATAAAACAACACAAAACTACATGGGCAAAGCACCCCAGGGCAAAGATGAGATGTCAGAAAAACAAAACCAAAAAAATAAATAAATAAACCCAAACCCAGTGCCATTGAATCAATTCCAACTTATAGCGACCCTACAGGACAGAGTAGAACCGCCCCATAGAGTTTCCAAGGAGTGCCTGGTGGATTCAAACTGCCGACCATTTCTTTGGTTAGCAGCCGTAGCACTTAACCACTACGCCACCAGGGTTTCCTAAGATGTCAGAAGGGGACAGGAAAACTGATAACGGAGAACTCAGGGTCAAGAAGGGGAGAGTGTTGACATGTCATAGGATTGGAAACCAATGTCACAAAACAATATGTCTATTGTTTAGCGAGATGCTAATTTGCTCCATAAACCTTCATTTAAGTAAAATTTAAAAAAATAAATAGAACAATAACATTGGTAGGAAGATGCACCAAGCATATAAATATACTTAGATATATATCAATTTGCTTATATACCAAAACCAAACTTGTTATCGTATAGCAATCCTATAGGACAGAGTAGAACTGCCTCATATGGTTTCCAAGGAGCAGCTGGTGGATTCAAACTGCTGACGTTTTGGTTAGCGGCCGAGCTCTTAACCACCGTGCCTGTAACACTTACTATGCCATGGGCTATTCAAAGCACTTTAAAAATATTAACTCATTAATACTACTACTGAGTAGTAGTGCCTTGTGAGGTAGGTATTACTATTGCCCTCATTTATAGGTGGACTGCCTTACCAAGAAGTTAAGGAACTTAACCAAAGTTGCACAGCCGGGAAGTGGAAGAGCTGAGATTTGAACTCAGGTGGGCTGCTTCCAGAGTCCATGCTCTTATCACTACCCTATGCTGCCTCTCAAATCATACTGGCATGGAAAGAGAGCAAATGGCAGTCTGATTTGTTTAAGAGACTGGAATATGTAAAAAGGTCTAATTTCTGCTACATTTGAATTTTGTTTTGGCTTATAAAATAGAAGTAAATTCACAGAAAGGTTTAGTAATCCCACTCAAGATGTATGTATAATATCCTGTACAAAGGCTGCAAGGGAGGAACTACAACAGGCTTTTCAGGTCTTCCTGATAAAGTTAAGGTCATAGAAAGAGAAGAAGGCTGGGAGCCAGGTGACTGAGGGAGCAGATGAACGTTTCACTAATTGTTGTTTGAGACAATATACGCACCATCCTATTTAAACTACAAGAACAAGCATACTGAATACAGGAATAGCTGGAACTAGTTTAGTTTTATCTTAAGAAACATTACTACATACACACCACCATCTCCTATTTTCGCAGTTTTAGTTCTATACCTAGACCCCGCTCTACCTTAAAGGAAGAAGGCCAAGCCTCTACCTAGGCCCTCAATGCTGCCTGCTTTTGCTGGAATTCACTATATTCAGACGACTGCATGTATCCCTTCAGTTGTCACGTATCCTTTCATACATTCTTGAAGGCAGGTCCCTGTTCTTATTCTTCTTTGTAGCCTAGGCATTTGTAACAGTGTCCAGCACAATGCATACTCAGTCAATAAAAATTTACTGAACAATCAGTTAATGCTTAATGCTGGTTCTAGACTTTAGGGAAGGCTCAAAATGAAGGATTTAGAGTTGAAAAGCCTGCACATGTTCCTGGACTATGTTCCTCGACACTCCCTGTCCTGTGTTCATTCCATTTTGCGGGATGGGGCTTCCAGAGGGCTGGTAATTTTCCCTTTCTAAAAGTGGATCTTGTTTACATGGAGGTGTTCCATATTTTAAAACAATGGGCTGTTTATTAAAAAAAAATAAATAAGGACATATAATTATCTGCATATACTGTATACCTCAGTACATTGTCGTAAACCAAACTTACGACATATCTGAGTCACAATGAACAGCATTCATGATGTCTGTGCGTTTTTTTTTTTTTATCATTGGCAATATGTACTACATATTACGTTGCAACACGTAATTTGCTGATGCTATCATTCTCAGATGTTCACTTGCAGATGTTCAATGTTATAAAGATACTGATAATAAAAGGCAATAATAATGAAAAAAAAAAAACAACAAGGTATCTGACTTATGTCAGAACTGATTTATGATGGAGTCGTCAGAATGGAACTACTTTGTAAGTCAGGGACCAGCTGTACTTCAAATCCAAAAAATTATCTGCCTTAAAATTTTAAATTGAATATGACTAAAAAACTACCTCTTTATCTTTCTTTCCAATCAGAATTCAGTTAGTAGGAATCTCTGTAGTCATGAAGTCTAACTCTGTCCTCAGGACCACTGAGCTGGCCAGAACTGCCTTCTCCAACCTCACCTGACTCCCAAATGCCATACCTTACAGTTCACCTGTCCTGCACTTCTGCATTCCTTCATTACCTGGCTGCTTCAGTCTATGAGTCACACTCCCTCGTGGTTCTAATTATCTACTTCTAACTTCACTAAAAACTCTAAAGATAGGTAACAAAACTTGCCATACTTTTGTATAAATTAAGAGTTTAAAGGTTGTAATTGATGGCTTGAGGAAATGCTCATATAGATAACTGTGTCTCTAACCAGTGACTTCTAAAAACTGTATTATCTGTAGAGCACAGGCATGGTGTCATCTGTTTTGGCATCTCAGAAGCCATTTTTATTTATACTCTGGGATCTTAGCTATTACTCAACAAAATGGTGTTTTTATTATGATCCATAACATTTACCTTCAAGCATGTTTCTGATTTCTTTGTCATGAGTGACTTCTTTTGCTGTCTGTCCACTCCCATTAACAACCGCAGTATCAGCATTATATTCCAAGAGAAGCATCACCAGCTCCTAAAGTAGCAAAGAAATCATTTTAGCTGTTACCAAGCTAAAACTTTATTGTATCATGGCCCATTTCCAAATTACTACAGTGTTCCTATGACAGAAAAAAGTGCTGTGTACCAGTACCAGTTGCTGTTAAGTCTACTACAGCTCACGGAAACCCCATGTGTGTCAAAGAACTATGCTCCATAGGGTTTTCAGTGACTTTTCCAAAGTACATCACCAGGCCTTTCTTCTGAGGTACCTCAGGGTGGACTCGAACTTCCAACCTTTTGGTTAACAGCCAAGTGAGTTAACCATTTGTACCACTCAGGGACTCATGTTAGAAAAAGGTACTTTGTAGGAATCTTTATATCATATCAGCTATAATAAGTGATTCAATGACTGACTGCTGCAGGGGCCTAAAGGTCTGGCCCTCTCACCCCCACTGCGCAGGGTGGTCAGAGCTTCCCACAGGGTCAGCTGGCGCATCCCTCGAGGACACTGCTCGACTATCTCTCTGCCCAAACCTGCTTCTTTCCTTCAACCCCTTCCACAGGGGTTGATCCCTTCACAACCTCAATTAACATAATGCCCACTAATCTCCATCTCGGTCAGCTTCTCGGGGAACTTAACCTATAAAAAATGTCAATATTTACATCTATATTTCAGAGTTGCTGTTTCACGTTAAATGAAACGATATGTCAAGTCAATTGGACAGTGCCTGACACATAGCAGGCATTCGGTGCATAAGTATGAGAAATGGAATCCTAGGGAACAAGACAGATAACCAACCCATACACTGCTGTCAAGTTGATTCCGACTCATAGCAACCCTACAGACAGAGGAGAACTGCCCCCATAGGGTTTCCAAGGCTGTAAATATCCATAGAAGCAGAATGCCACATCTTTCTCCTGCAGAGTGCCTGGTGGGTTTGACCATCGACCTTTCAAGTAGCAGCTGAGTGCTTTAACCACTGCACCACCAGCGCTCCTAAAAAACCCCAGAGTTATATGTATATTCCCTATTCCAGGCGAGATATAAATAATTCTGTACATGGAACATAGGAAGCATTTGTTTCCAATGTATACTCAATTCTGCTAGAAAACCGTAACTGTCAAAATAAAAAGTAAGCACCAAGGTCCAATTATGTACTATGTTTACTATATCACTATTATAAACTGATTACCAAAAGGAAGTAAAACCTTCAGAATTCTATCTGTATCTGAAAAATAAAGTAAGGAAAAATGCTAAATACAACTTATAAAAATCCTGGTATACTAATTTTTACCAAAGAACCCTGTTTTTGTTGTTAGGTGCAATTTATACAAAAGATTAATTAAGTCTAGTTACTAGAATAAGAAAAAGTGTGAAACAACATGTAATAAATTCATTCTTCTTTTTGGTGAGTGGTGTCTGGGGTCTTAAAAGCTAGTGAGCAGCCATCTAAGATGCATCAATTGGTCTCAACCCACCTGGAACAAAGCAGAATAAAGAACACCATAGACACAAGGAAAATATGAACCCAAGAGACAGAAACGGCCACATAAACCAGAGACTCCAGCCCGAGACCAGAATAACTAGATGGTGTCCGGCTACCACCAATGACTGCCCTGACAGGGAACACAGCAGAGGGTCCCTGATGGAGCAGGAGAAAAGTGGGATGCAGACCTCAAATTCTAGTAAAAAGGCCAGACTTAATGGTCTGACTGAGACAGAATGGACCCCAGAGGTCATGGCCCCTGGACTCTCTGTTAGCCCAAAACTAAAACCATTCTCCATGCCAAGTCTTCAGACAAAAAGATTAGATCAGACTATAAGACATAAAATGATACTGGTGAGGAGTGTGCTTCTTAGCTCAAGTAGACACATGAGACTATGTGGGCAGCCCCTGTCTAGAGGTGAGATGAGAAGGCAGAGAGGGACAGAAACTGGTTGAATGGACATGGGAAATACAGGGTGGAGAGAAGGAATGTGCTGTCACATCGTAGGGAGGGCAACTAGGGTCACATAACAATGTGTGCGTAAGTTTTTGTATGAGAAACTGACTTGAACTGCAAACTTTCACATAAAGCACAATCAAAAAAAAAAAAGAGAAACAAACATTTGCTAATCTGCAAAAAAAAAAAAAATTCCTCTTTGTTGTTGTTAGATGCAGTCAAGTCAGTTCTGACTCATAGCGACCCTACGTACAACAGAACAAAACACTGCCCGGTCCTGTGCCATCCTCGCAATCGTTGCTATGTTGAGCCCGTTGTTGCAGCCACTGTGTCAATCCATTTCATTGAAGGTCTTCCTCTTTTTCACTGACCCTACTTTACCAAGCATGACGTTCTTCTCCAGGGACTGGTTCCTCCTGATAACATGTTCAAAGTACGTGAGACGAAGTCTTGCCATCTTTGTTTCTAAGAAGCAGTCTGGCTGTACTTCTTCCAAGACAGATTTGTTCATTCTTCTGGCAGTCCATGGTACATTCAATATTCTCTGCCAACATAGTAATTCAAAGGCATCAATTCTTCTTTGGTCTTCCTTATTCATTGTCCAGCTTTCACGTGCATATGAGGTGATTGAAAATACCATGGCTTGGGTCAGGTGCACCTTAGTCCTCAAAGTGACACCTTTGCTTTTTTATACTTTAAAGATTATTTTGCAGCAGATTTGCCCAATGCAATATTTCATTTGATTTCTTGACTCCTGCTTCCATAGGCATCGATCATGGCTCCAAGTAAATGAAATCCTTGACAACTGCAATCTTTTCTTCCTTTAACATGATGTTGCTTATTGATCCAGTTGTGAGGATTTTGCTTTATGTTGAGGTGCAATCCATACTGAAGGCTGTAGTCTTTGACATTTATCAGTAACTGCTACAAGTCCTCTTCACTTTGAGCGAGCAAGCCTGTGTCACCTGCATATTGCATGTTGTCAATGAGTCTTCCTCCAATCCTGATGCCATGTTCTTCATATAGTCCAAATTCTCAGATTATATGCTGAGCGTACAGATTGAACAAGTACGGTGAAGGAATACAACCCTGACACACACCTTTCCTGATTTTAAACCATGCAGTATCCCATTGTTCTGTTTGAACGACTATCTCTTGGTCTGTGTACAGGTTCTGCATGAGCACAATTAAGTGTTCTGGAATTCCCATTCTTCACAGTGTTATCCACAATTTCTTATGATCCACACAGTTGAATGCCTTTGCATAGTCAATAAAACTATCAAATTCAAATAAACATCATTCTTCTATAGCTCATGGTAAATGCACATAAACTTTTCAATTGTGGGAATATAAAATAACTTTTAGAGATCATGTTGGACTACAGTCTACAATCAGAATAAACAAAAAATACCCCTGTGTCATAGTTAATTTTCCAGATCATCCAAATTAAAAAAAAAAAAAACAGAAATATTGCGTGAAAGCAACTTCTGGCTATGGTAGAATTAAAAATTCAGAGAAGGTGGGGTGGAGTGAGATGACAAAGTAAGGGGCCAGTCTCATTTATTTCCCCCAGCAACTAACCCACTAAGCAATGAATAAAAACAATTACAGACTGAGATCTCAGATCTCTGGACAGCAACTGAGGTTTGGAGAGTCAGAGTGAGTCCTGAACTGGGGGAGAAAAAGTGGGGACAGCACAGAAGCTGAGAGAACCTACCCACTAATATTGGGATCACTCACTCATTGTAGCCATTTTGGGACGGGGACAGGCAACACCCCAAACAGGGAACATAGGGAGCTAATTCTTTAACGGGGAGCAAACTGGCCATGGGAGCGCAGAGGCCCCACAATTGGGAGAGAGAAGAGGGAGGCCATGGTACCTTGAAACAGTGTTGTTGAATTTCTGAGACAGATGGTCACAAGGACCATGAGAAACTGCAAGGGCAGGAGGGTGACAGGAACACTTCAGACTTGACAGGCAACACAGAAGGAAAGAGCTGGCTCCCTGCCACTGTGGGCACTGTGGAAGAGCTTGTGCGGGGGTGCCTGTGAGGAAAGAGAGCCCCTACATTCACCACAGGAAAGTTGGCCCCCCCACCCCACTGACGTCAGCATCTGCAACCAACTAAACCCACCCTCCCATGCAGGTGTACTGAGTTCCAGAGATCAAGCATCCAGAAGTCCCGAACCATCACTGAAAAAAGCATAAAGTTAAGAGTGCCCTCTAGCGGGTCTCAGAAGATAGCAAGCCCACTGCTGCTGGGTCGATTCTGACTCATAGCGGCCCAACAGAACGGAGTAGAATTGCCCCACAGGGTTTCCATGGAGCAACTGGTAGATTCGAACTGTCAACCTTTTGGTTAGCAGACAAGCTCTTAACCACGGTGCCACCAGGGCTCCAACAAAGCAATACACTACTAAGAAACTACTGGGTCATAGAAGAAATCAAAAATTTCTAGAACCAAACAAAACTGAGAACACAACATATCAAAACCTTTGGAACAAAAGTAGTATTCAGAGGGAAATTCATAGCAATAAATGCCCACATTAAAAAAGATCCAATATCAACAACTTAAGCCAACAACTTGAACAAATAGAAAAGGAAGAGCAAAGGAAGCCAAAAGCTACCATAAAAAAGGAAATAATAAAGATCACGGCAGAAATAAATGAAACAGAAAACAGAAAAACAATAGAAAGAATCAGCACAACCAGAAGTTGGTTCTTTGAAAGGATCAATAACATAGACAAACCACTGGCTAGAGAAAGAAAGAAAAAAAACAAAAACCACAAGAGGCAAGGAAATGAAATTGGTCACATTACAACCAATCCAACAGAGATAAAGAAGACCATAACTAATTACTATGAAAAGTTTCACTCCAAAAAAATTAAAAACTGAAATGAAATGGACAAATTCCCAGAAACACACTTCTACCTAAACTAACACTGAAGTAGAAAATTTAAACAGACCCATTACAAGAGACTAAAGATGTCATCAAAAAACTGCCAACCAAAGAAAAATCCCAGGACAGATGGCTACACTGGAGAATTCTACCAAACATTCATAAAAGAGCTGTCACCAATCCTACTCAATCTCTCCAAAAACACAGATGAAAAAGGAACACTACCAAACTCTTTCTATAAAGCCAGTATAACCCTGATACCTAAACCAGGGGCAGATATCACAAAAAAAGAAAATTACAGATCAACATCCCTTATGAACACAGATGCAATATTTTTCAACAAAACTGTAACCAGCAGACTTCAGCAACATATCAAAAAAATCATACACCATGATCAAGTGGGATTCATACCACTATTACCAGGGTGGTTCAGCATTAGAAAATCAATCACTGTAATCCACAATATAAAGAAAACAAAGAAAAAGGACCATATGATCATATCAATTGATGCAGAAAAGGTATCTGATAAAATTCAACACCCTTTCCTGAAAAAACTCTCAGGAAGATATGAATGGAAGGGAAATTTCCCAGCATAATTAAGGGCTTATATGCAAAACCAACAGCCAACATTACACTCAGTGGAGAAAGGCTGAGTGCCTTCCTTTTTAGAACAGGAATGAGACAAGGATGCCCATTATTACCACTCTTACTCAACACTGTACCAGAAGCCCTAGCCAGAGCAAGAAAACAAGAAAGGCATCCAAACTGGAAAGGAAGAAGTAAAACTATCTATGTTTGCAGATGACATGATCCTATACATAGAAGATCTTGAAGATTCCACAAGAAAACTGCTGAAACTAATAGAAGAATTTAACAACGTTGGAGGGTACAAGACCAACACACAAGTCAGTTAGTTTCCTCTACGCTAACAAAGACTACTCCGAAAAAGAAATCAAGAAAACAATACCACTTACAATAGCCTCCAAATTGATAAAGCAGGGATTAGCCTAATCTGGGACATAAAAGACTTACATGACGAAAATTATAAAACACTACTCCAAGAAACTAAAAGAGACCTGCAAAAATGTATAGACAACCCAATATAGCGAAAATGTCAACTCTACAGATACAATGCAATCCTGATACAAATCCCAACAACATTCTTTACTGAAATGAAAAAACTAATGACCAACTTCATGTGGAAAGGAAAGAAATCCTGCATAGCCAAAGCAATATTACAGAAAAAGAACAAAGTAGGAAGCCTCGAACTCCCCGCTATCAAAACATACTATACAGCTACTATAATCAAAACAGCCTGATACTGGTTCAACAAAAGATATACAGACCAGTAGAACAGAATTGAGAACTCAGAATTAAGCCCAATCAACTACAGATAACTGATTTTCGACAAGGGGTCAAAGCCAATTCAGTGGGGAAGAAACAGTTTCTTTCATAAACGGTGCTGGCAAAACTGGATCTCCACCTGCAGAAAAATGAAACAAGACCCATACCTCACGCCATACACAAAAACTAACTCAAAATAAATCAAAAATCTAAGTGTTAAATCTAAAACCACAAAATTCCTGGGAGAAAACTATGGGACCTAATCTTCTGTAAAATTAGATAACAAATATTACAACAAACGTATGAACACAGGACAAAATACATAGGACCTCGTAAAAATAAACATTTATTCTCATCAAAAGAGTAAACAGACAACCTACAGACTGGGAAAAAAATCTTCAGAAATAACTTCTTTGATAAGGGTCTAATCTCTAAAATCTATTGAAAACTCCAAGAACTTAACAAGACAATCCAATCATAAAATGGGCAAAGGACCTGAACAGAACCTTCATCAAAGAAGACATTCAATCAGCCAACAAACATACAAAAAGATGTTCATAATCATTAGCCATTCCAAAAACCAAGCCTGACTCATCAGCCATTAGAGAGATGCAAATCAAAACTACAACGAGACATCTTACCATGGCTAAAAACCCAACCCACTGCCATCGAGTCAATTCCAACTCATAGCAACCCTATAGGACAGAGTAGAACTGCCCCATAGAGTTTCCAAGGAGCGCCTGGCGGATTTGAACTGCCGACCTCTGGGTTAGCAGCTGTAGCACTTAACCACTACGCCACCTGGGTTTCCATGGCTAAAACAGCACTGATTTAGGGGGAAAAAAAAAAGATAAATGTTGACAAAGATGTGGGGAGATTGGAACCATTATCGATTGCGGGTGGGACTGTAAAATGGTACAACCACTAAGGAAAATGATATGGTGCTTTCTCAAAAAACTTAAAAAATAGAACTACCCTATGATCTAGTAATTCCACTCCTAGATATATACCCTAAAAAAAACCCATCAAACCTGTTCCTGTCGAGTCAATTCCAACTCATAGAGACCCTAGAAGACAGAGTAAAACTGCCCCACAGGGTTTCCAAGGAGTGCTGGTAGATTCGAACTGCCGACCTTTTGGTTAGTAGCTGAGCTCTTAACTACTGAGCCCCCAGGGCTCTGTATATACCCTAGATACCTAAAAAATAATAACACGAATATATGCATACCTATGTTGATTTCTGCTTTATTCAGAATTGCAAATAAATGGAAACAACCAAAGTGTCCATCAACAGATGAATGGATAAGCAAACCATGGTACATGCATACAATGGAATACTATGCAACCATAAAGAACAATAATGAGTCCACAAAACAAATTTTAACATGGATGCACCTGGAGGGCATAATGCTACATGAAATAAGTCAAGCATATAAGGACAAATATTGTATGATTTTATAAGAAGATAACAATAGATATATAGACACCAATGTTCATTGGTGGTTACCAGGGAGAGGATGGGGAGGGGAAAGTACGCTTTAGATCACAGAGACTTAGTTTTTTTGGTGATGGGAAAAGTAGCACTGAACGTGGATGTAGTGAGCATAGCACAACCAAAGTAAAAACAAGTGTTCAAGCACATATGGATGGGTAACAGAAGTATCTATCCCCCCACTATCACTGAGTCATTTCCGACTCATAGTGACCCCATAAGGTTTCCAAGGCTGTAAATCTTTTTGGTAACAGACTGCCACATCTTCCTCCTATGAAGCTGCTGGTAGTTTCAAACCACCAACCTTTCAATTGGCAATCAAGCACTTTACCCACTGCACCACTGGGGCTCAAAGTTTCTATAGGTACACGTAAATTCAAATATGTGAGTGTAGGCACATATATTCACTGAAGACACAAATATGGATATTCCTCAGACATCACCAACACCTTCCAACATTGGTTTTCTGGATTTGAAAGCTTAGGACCATAGTCTCATGGGACAACTAAGTCAATTGGCATAACATCGTTCACAAAAATCATGATCTACATCCTAGTGAAGTGAGTAGCATCTGGGATCTGAAAAGCTCGTGAGTGGCCACCTAAGATACACTATGGGTCTCTACCTGCCAGGAGCAAAACAGTAAGAAGGTAACCAAAAGCTCAGAGAAGGAACAAGTCTACATGAGCCACAACCTCATTTACCCTGAGACCAGAAGAGCTAGATGGTGTCTGGCTACCACCACTGACCATTCTGACTGGTACACAATAGGTGGTCCTGGATAGAACAGGAGACAAACGTGGAGCAGAACTCAAATTCTTAAATAATAATAAAACCAAACAAAACTGGAACAGTAGAGAACAGAGGATTCCCTGAGACCATCACCCTGAGACTCTTTAAACCTAGAACCAAGCCTATCCTGAGATCAACTTTTAGCAAAATGGCAGAGTGGCACACAAAATAAAGGATATTACCCATAAGATTGGTGATCTACATAAAAAACCATCAGTATGAAAACAAAAGGTCAAAAATTACTTAAAAGCAGATGAAATGATAAGGGGGCAGGAAAACTACAGTACTGGAAATGGAACAAACAACACAATTAAAGAGGATGTTGACACACTGTGATAAATATAACTATGTCACTGAACAATTTGTATGGAAATTGTCAAATGGGAACCTAACTTGCTGTGTAAACTTTCATCAAAAACTTAATAAAAAAAATTTTTTTTAAAAAGGTCACAAGTATAAAACTGGACAAAATTGTCAAAACTAACCATTTCACAGTGCTGGATATCCATTACAGACAACAAACTAGAGGCATTTGTTCAAAAGGAACTGACAGAACTTCAGGTAAAAATATCAGAGTCTTTAGCCTTCTAGGCACAGGCTGTTCCCACCACCATCAATCTCCCCCCATTCCCTGAGAAGATTTACCAGGTCAGGGCTGGCAGTGAAAACCAGCAGTTTTGCTGCCAGAGGGAATTAATTTGATTTAGAGCAAAAGGTAAAAACCTAAGGCAAAAGGCATGATGGATAAAAGTAGCAAATTCTGCAGGAAACAAATGGGAAACCCTAGAGATCTAATAATAGCTTTCCCTGTTAGGGTGTATTAGTTTTCTACTGCTGCTATGACAAATTACCACAAACTTGGTAACTTAAAACAATATAAATCTATCTTATAGTTCTGTATTTCAGCAGTCCAAAATGGCTCTCACTGGACTAAAATGAAGGTATCGGCAGGGCAGCATTCCTTCCGGAGGATCTAGGGGAGAATTCGTTTCTTTATCTTTTCCTGCTTCTAGAGTCCACCCATATTCCTTGGCTTATGACTCCTTTCTTTCATCTTCCAGCCAGAAATGTTACATCTCTCTGACTATTTTTCCACAGGCATCTCTCTCTCTCTCTCTGACTCTAAATCTTCTACCTCCCTCTTGTGATTACACTGGGCCCACTAGCCACAATCCAAAATAATTTCCCAATCTTGAAATTAGTTGATTAGCAACTGTAATTCCCCTCTGTCATGTTACCTATGTGTTCACAGGTTCCAGGAATTAGGACATGGACATCTTTGGAGGAACATTATTCCACCTGCCACGTAAGGCAAATGGCAACACAGCCTGAAATTTCACAAGGAGACCCTGGAAAAATGAGCGATAGAACTACATAAGCTGTCCACACATTCCTGGCTGACTAGAAAAATCCACATATGTGCAGAGGAAACAAGAGAAGGCCTACAGAAAGTACAACCAGAGGCCAGCTTGAGAAATGCCTGTACTTTTGACAGTGCTCTTCAATTTATGCATAGATTCATAGGCTGAGGGCAGAAGCCTTATAGGATTGAGTATTTAAGCATTACCTGTGCCCAAACACTGGCTAACCACTAAGCTATGTAGATGCAGGGGCAAACCCTAGGAAACCACACTTAAACAACTAAAATAAACAAAAGAGCAAAAATATCAGCAGGCCAAACACATTCCAGATTCTACAGATTAAGTCCAGGTAAGTTAAAAAATAATAACCCCCCAGGGGGAATACAATTCAGAGTAGCCAAAATATAGAAAAGAGGTGTTTAACAAGAAAGTTGTAAAGGAGGAACAATGGAGTAGAAAACCTGAAATGCATAAAAGACAAATAGCAAAAAAGGAAGATGTAAATTCAACTTATTAATTATTAAATTAAATGTGAATAGATCAAACACTTAACCAAAGGCTGGGACTGTCAGACTAGATAAAAACACAAGATCTAATGCTGTCAACATATGAATGGATAAACAAAATGAAAGATATTCCACTGTATGGATATACATACATACATACAATGGCATATTACTCAACCCTAAAGAGAAACGAAGTTCTGATACATGTCTCAATGTGGATGAAACTTGGAAACATTATACTGAGTGAAATAAGTCAGGCACAAAAGGATAAATATTGTATGATCCCTCCTATATGAAATATCAACAGGCAAGTGTATAGAGATGAAAGTTTATTAGGGGTAACCAGGCGCAGGCAGGAGGGAGGCTCGGGGCTTAGTGGACACAGAGCTTCTGTTGAGGGTGATGGAAAAATTTGGAAATGGATCGTGGTAACAGCTGAACAACGTGATGAATGTAATTAATGCAACTGAACCTTACATGTGAGGATTGTAGAAACAGCAAACGTTTTGTTACCTACATATTTACCACAATTAAAAAAAAAAAGATTGAATGCTGTCTGTAAGAGACACACATTAGATTCAAAGACACAAACAGGTTGAAAGTAAAAGGATGGAAAAAGATATACAAAGTAGCCAGTATCCAGAAGTGAGCTAGATTGATATATAAATTAAAAATAAACTTTAAGACAAGAAATAATACTGAAGGCAAAGAAAGACATTTCACAATGATTTTAAAAAAAAAAGTCCTATTTGTCCTTTTGTGTCTGACTTATTTCACTTTTTTTTTTTTAGTCTTTTAAAGGTTCATCCATGTCGTAGCATGTGTCAGATCTTCATTCCCCTTTAATGCTCAGTTATATGCCATCTCACGTATATACCACATTTTGCTTATTCACTTATCTGTTGATAGACACTTGAGTTGTTTCCACCTTTTGGCTATTGTGAATTATGCCACAATGAATACTTGTGTACAAGCACCTGTTTGAGTTCCAGCTTTCAAGTCTTTTGGGTATATACCTAGGAGTGGAATTCTTGGGTTACCTGGAAATTCTATGTTTAACTTTTTGAGGAATTGCCAAACTGTTTCCCAGAGAAGCTGCACCATTTTACATTCCCATCAGCAGTGAACGAGGATTCCAATTTCTCCACATCCTCGCCAACACTTGTTATTTTCCATTTTTCTAATAATATCCAAATACTGTATGATCCCACTTATATGAAGTATCACAAATAGGTAAATGCATAGATAAAAGGTTATTAGTGGTTGCAAGGAGCTGGGAGTCAGGGGGACATAGGAAGTTACTGCTTAAGGGGCAACAAGTTTCTCTTTGGTTGATGAAAAACTTGGAAAAAGTGATGATCGCACAACATGAAATGATTAAAATAATTTTGCTATATATATTTTACAGTGAAAAAATAAAAATACAAAAACAGATACGCAGTTTATTAAAAAGCTAAGCAAAAATTTACCATATAACCCAGCTATTCCACTCCTGGGAATCTATCCAAGGGAAATAAAAACACTTGTTCATAAATATCCACAGCAGCACTATTCATAATGGTCCAAAACTGGAAAAATCCAAGTATTCATCCACTGTGAACAGATAAATAAAATGTGGTCTATGCATACAATAGAATATCATTTAGCCATGAAAAGAAACCAACTCCTGATACATGCTACAACATGAATGAACCTCAGCAACATTATGCAATGTGGAAGACACCAAACAGGAAAGCCTGTAGGATTCATTTACAAGAAATTCCTAGAAAAGGTGAATTACCTAGGGACAGAAAGCCAATCAACGGTAGCCTGGGGCTTGGGATAGGAACAGGGAATGAATCAGACAGGCACAAGAGAGCTTTTTGGGGTGATAGAAATGTTCCAAAACTGGACTGTGGTGATAGTCGTGTATAACTGTGTAAGTGCGCTAAAAACCACTGAAAGGTACCCTCACAGGGTGAATTTTATGAAGTGTAAATTATACCTCAATGATGCTGCTTTTAGAAATACGAATAATGAGTTCCCCCATCACGGAGGTATACAGACACTGAATGATCTCCTATCAGGGATGCTATAGAGTGGATGTCTACATGACCCCAAATATATTGTGGCCTTTTGACCCAAAATGCTGGCTTATATACTTTTGTGTGTGTGCCTTTTTTCAGTTGCTGTTCCACTGGTTATAACAGAGAAAACATCTGTGACTTCTCTTCCCAATATTTCACTTATGAAACATTAAACATGGAATATCTTTCACCTTTCGTCCTGTGAAGGCAGCTCGGTGAAGCGGTGTATCTCCCATGTCATTTAACACATTGACTTCTGCACCAGCCTAGAAAACATAAAAATGTTTTTAAAAAATATTTTCCACATAGCATGAAAGACACAAAGGTGAAAATAATTCCTTAAAAACATATTAAATACTTCAGAAATTAAAATAGGAGCTAATTTTGATTGGCTGTCATGATCAAAAATAAATTCATTTCATAGTAAAAGTAAATAGGAAGCTTCCTGAAAGGTAAAAATCTACCTGCGAGGTAGAAGAATGAAAGATACCGACCTTTTAAAATGTATACAGCTTCAGCCTACTTTAGAAGCACTCTTACTGAAATAAGGAAAACTGTCTCAGAATGAAATACCGCATTTCCTCCACCATCAAGTCAGTAAGTTTTCAGGAAAAAAAAAATGGCATTACCATTTAAGTGTATAGATCAACTGTAAGATGCAACCCAATTTCAGAAGTATCAATATGTGAAAAATTATTCATCAGAGAACTGAGAAACATAAAATTTTAAACTGTACAGTACTCCTTAAAAGATTCTGACTGTTAAAAAATAATTGAGGATGCGCACTGGTTTTTTTTTTTTTTTAACTGTTATGCTCACAAAACTGAAAATATTATCTTATTTAATTAATATGTTCATCTGCAATTTTTAAAATCCAATAATATTACTGAATTGGCAAATGTTTTTTATGCATAGTCTTCCACAATTTTTAAAAAGCGAGGGGAAAAAAGCCAATAATGTTAAAAACAAAAGATTGAAAAAATATGATTTTCATTCATGTATTTAATAAGGAACAATTAAGTGTCTTTAGTGGTGGATTATTGCTTTAAATAAGCCATATTTTTGTAAGGCTTTCATCTTATAATTTCCATAACAGCAGTATTTATTACATTCATTTAAAAACAAAAACGATAAACTTACCTTCAATAGATCCTGGACCACTTGTCTATGCCCAAAATAGCATGCCAGATGAAGAGGTGTCCAACCAAAATTAGACTTACTTCTTCCTAATAATGGAAAAAGATAAGGAATTTCTAGGTGTTATTTAGGGAATATTACAAGAAAATTAATTTCTCCCTAACAAGCTACTTTAATACCTTGGTGAATGGCTCTCATTAACATTGCTTTATGATGAGTGAAAGACATTATGATATAATAAAAAGCGTAATAAAAGTAATGGATGCAACTCAGAAGACCTAGATTCTTGGTGCTACTGTTCTGACTCAACTTCCTCTTCTCTAACAGGATGGGGGAAGATATGACAGAGGTCACTCTAACTAGACGATCTCTAGTGACCCGTTGGCTCTAGCTCTAAGATTCTGTCTCTAGCTATCTTGGCGTCATCTAGCAAAGATGTTCTCTTGACATAGTATTTTATGAAGAACAACTCTTTGAAAACGAATGCCACATAGGGGGGTGGAAGGGAATGGAAAATTAGTAAAGAACATTTCCTGAAGCATTTGGAGAGCTGTTAGCTCTATAGACAGTGACCGAAAATGGAGTCTTTGGATTCAGATAAAATCTCAGTTAATGAGGATATTGGGTTACTAAAGTGGTAGAGAGTTCAACTAGGTGACAAGAACCAAAGTTGAAAACAATGAAATGTTAGATCCTTAGCAGCAGAGCTAAGGATAGGTATTAAAAAATTGAGCGTTGCAGAAACTGAAACTACGTAATTCAATTTAGCAAAAATGATACAGGGTTTTACAGCTTAGAGCTCAGATAACTCTAAAAATCTACCAAAATTCCAAATCAGTCTTGAGAAAACACAGCCTCTCAAATTCCCAAAGTCCACCACTCTCACTGCCACCCAGGGCCACTTCTCAAGAGAGGCACGTGGTTTACCTGCTAAGGTGAATGACAGTATCTCTCTCAGGCTATATACTGTCCTCAGCTCCAGGATTTCAGGTCTGGAACCAACAGAAACCCCAGCCACCAACCTCAGCATACCCAGAAAAGGCCTCTAACAACTCCCTGAGAGATTCCTGCTGCCAAGACATTTGAGACTTTGCCAATTACCCAAACTTCTACATCTGTCTCCTCTCCAAATATTTCTACTTTGGAGCCCCTGATTCCACAGTTAATAAATCCTAGAACCTCAGTCTTCTGCCTTGAACATTTCTGTTCTTAAATGAAATTTATCTCTCGCTGATGACAATTCCCTGTTAGTCCTCAGGTGGAAACCTACATTTCCACACACCCGATATACCTCACAGAACAGAAGCAGTGTGAACCTACTGCTATCTTTAATCAGTTACTACTCCACTCATAAGAAGCCCTGGTGGCACAACGGTTAAGTACTTGTCTGCTAACCAAAAAGGTGGTGGTTTGAATCTGTAAAGATTACAGCCAAGAAGGTCCTATGGGGCAGTTCTACTTTGTCACATGGGAATTGGAATTAACTCAACAGTACCTGACAACAACTCCACTCATGCTACAACTTCTCCTCCTTTGTGACTCCTGACATTAAGCCATAACTCCCTCAAACTCCTTCTCTGCTGCCACCTGTTAGCCTCCCAGAGGCTCTCCCCTTAACAAATAATATTCGACAACATAGTCTCTTTCCACTGTGAATCTTGTCACCATCCTAAGGGAGTCTACTATCTACTCAGTACCTGGTCTATCGGTTTCTTGGCTTCCCTCATCTCCCACTCACTTTGCCTCTGCTCCATGTCATGTACCAACTCCCAGAGCCAGAGCCTGGATCTCATCATCATCACTGAAATCATGAATATAGATAGTCCCATTACAAACTCCCAACCTCCAAGCCTGCACCACAAACTCCCAAGCTCCAAGCTTGTTCACACAGGTGTGCCCTGTGTACCCCATACATGTTTTTCAACTTAATCAGCCCTTCAGTTCTTTAATCCTACTTTTCATATGTATAAACACTCCTCCATCTTCACCTCCTTCAAAAAATTCAGCTTATATTACTTGATCCCTAGCTTCCCATTTCTTTGCCAATATTCTCCATACCTTTACTTCACTATCTTTGTCACGGCACCCTAGCAAACCCCCAAAGCCTAGGAAAATGCACTAGCTCAACATTTCCAGAGCCATACTCAAGTTGCTAAATAATAATAAAGAAAAATAAGAGAACCTATAGATTTGTGGTACCCTAAATTCCAGAACTTGTGCTTGAATTAGGTCCTCAATACTGCCTGGCAACCCTTTGTATAAAGCCTACATTAGGTTTCTCTGTTATATTCCACAACACGTTCCGATCTTTCTCTATTCTCCACAAGCTTCTCACCCAGACACCTCCCCCAATTCTTAGCAAATGACCTTACATCTCTTGGCTTCACAGAGAAAATGGAGGCTTACATATGAGAATTCTCTAGGCTTCTGACACAATTCCACTATCCTACCTAAATCCATATGCATTCTTCCATGCTTTCCACCTGATACCTAAGACTAGTCATTCTCCCTAGATCCTAGATTCCATCCCTGACAGTCTTCTCAGGGATTCCTTCATCCCCTATATCTTTAACCACTCCCTCTTTAGTTGCTGATAAGAAGCAAGTAAATACTCGTATCTCTAGCACCTAACAAGCAAAAACAAACACAAACAAAAAAGCCCCTCCCTTGATCCCATACCCCTTACCAACTATTGTTCTCCTCACTTTCCCTTTCCACTTGTCTTCATTTGCTATTTTCATCTCATTTTTTCTATCAACTACCCACCCCTACAGACTAGGTTCATCTCCTACCATGTCGCTAAAACTGTCCTCAAATTTTTTCAGTCTATGCCCATTTATTCATCTATTTGGCCATCATTTCCTAAATATTTGAATGGTCCTTAGAAATCACCCCCAATGATAAAGGGAGAACTATGTATACTGATAAAGGAAGAACTATGCATGTTTCCAGAGCCTTGGTGGTGCAGTGGTTTAGAGCTCTGCTGCTAACCAGCAGTTCGAATCTACCGGCCGCTCCTTAGAAACCCTATGGGGCAGTTCTACTCTGTAGAACTACCCCATAGTTCTACTCTATAGGGTCACTCGAGTCAACAGTGAAAGGGGCAGTGAAAGAGGCTGCAGGGGCCTATCGTTCCAGGTATTGTAGCATTGTTTCTACATGGCTTGCATAGTTAGCTTTTGCATATCCCGGTGATTTTGTGATTTGTGGTTTGTTTCCTCCCTTCCCTCTCCGTTTCACTATGATTCTATGACATTTAAAATTAACCTATGTTCCTCTTAAACAGAACAATGATCAATAAGATCTGGGACGAGACAACCAGATAATCGGGGCCTACCTTGTGACTGAAACCAGGATGGCATCAGAGGACCTCTAAAGAATACCCACAGAAGGTCAACATGTCTGAAATGTGATCAACGTGCCCCCTCAAAGGAGAACTGCCGATCTCCAGGTTCTTCAAGCCTAAGCCCTAACCTTATAAAACCCTCCAGTGGTCTCCACCAGACAGACTTTGGAGGAGCCTATTCCACTCTGTCTCTTGTATACATGTATACAATAAAGCCCTCTTGCTGCATACCTCACCCCTCAGTATTGGCTTTGCAGCAGGTGGCTTGAATCTGTGTTTGTGGTAACAACAGCAACAGGGTTTCTTTTTTTTTTTGGTTAAGTTGTCACCAAATCCCAAGGGTACTACTCAGCTGCCACCTCACTGCATCATCATATAGCATCAGACAGCGTGGCCCACATTCCTCTCTGGCTTCCATAGCATTGCCCTCTAGGGTTTCCTCTTCCTCCTCTGGCACTTTTCAGTATCCTCTGGAAGCCCCACATTCTCTGGTTCTTCATTATTGGTATTTCCCACTGGTTCAATCGTTTACATGCTGCTGATTTCCAACTCCACATTCCCATTTCCAGCTCTCTACTAGACACTTCCCTTTGGATGACACCAAGGTAACTCATGCTCAGAAAGTACACAGTGAACTCATCTTTCATCCTCCATACACACACTCACAATGTTTTATTTATTTATTTTCACAGTTGCCCCATTATTCACCTCATTTTTCAAGCCAAAAATCAACATCGCCTTACCTGTTTCTTCCCTTTCACTCCCTACACTCGTTGTTGTTGGTGGTAAGTGCCATCGAGTCGGTTCCAACTCATAGCAGCCCTATGTACAACAGAACAAAACGCTGTCCAGTCCTGAGCCATCCTCACCATCACTGATACGCTTGAGCCCACTGTTGCAGCCACTGTGTCTTCCAACCCGAGGGGTTAACCGTCTGGCCCTATGTCAGACAACATTCAGTGCTACTGATAAGGTCTTCACTGGAATTCTTTTCAGAAGCAGACCACCAGGTCTTTCTTCCTAGTCTGTCTTAGTCTGGAGGCTCAGCTGAAACCTTTCCACCATGGGTGACCCTGCTGGTACTAGAATACCAGTGGTATAGCTTCCAGCATCCCAGCAACATGCAAGCCCCACAGTATCACAAACTGACAGATATGTGGGGATACACTCACTTAGTTCTACTGATTCTACCTTCTAAATATTAATTAAACCCACTTTTCTCCATTCCCACTACTTCTACCCCTTTCTCACCCATAACTGTCTCCTCTCCGTGAACAGAACAGCTTCTGGACTGGTCTCCTTACATCTAGTATTTTCAAATGAAATTCAGGAGCGAAAAACTAGAATTTCCAAAATTCTAAGTTATTCTTAAAATATTTCAGACATGCATCATACTCTTTACTACTTATCATGGATATCTTTTAAAAAAGCAAGTTTAATGAATAAGAAATATTAAGTTCAGAATTATTTACAAAGAACTGTAGTCTACAGAGAATATTAAAACACTAGAAAACACCAGTGGATATTATTGGGTAATATCCAAATAACCTAACAGCTAGACCTTGTTATGGACTGAATCACATCCCCTGAAAAATATGCTAAGTTCCTAACCCCTGTAGCTGGGAACATGACCTTGTTTGGAAACAAGGTTTTTCTTTTGTTATCAATTAAGTTAAAGGAGGTCATTAACAGAGTAGGGAAAGTCCTAAATCTAACACCTTGTGAGTAGCGTCTTAAAAAGGAAAAAGAGACAGGGAGACACACACAAGCAGGAAGAGATTGTGTGAGGAACCTTCTACAAGCCAAGAAATTCCAAGGAATGTCCAAGGCTACCAACAAGGAGGGACCCTCCCCTACAGTGGATGGCCTGATGTGGACTTCCAGCCTCCGAAACCGTGAGACAATAAATTTCTGTTCTTTAAAGCCACCCACTTGTGGTATCTTCTTTAGGGCAGCCCTGGGTAACTAAGACACACCTAGCAAAATGGCAATACTACACAGAATCGTATGTTGAAATTGCCAATATGATTACTTATTTTGCTTCCAAAACTTGTTATTTCTTGAACTATTACTCACAGCATTTACATAAAGTATATTATACATATAAACATATTAATATTTATTTTATTTGCAAGAATTACTCACCGTTAACAGCAGACAGTACCAGGAACACACACTTAACAAAATGACAACAGCTACAAGCAAAACTGACTGATCAGATCCTCCTATGGGCCCATCCTGGAAATGCTGGCCTTACCCTTCAACTCTGCATGCCAGCATTTCCTTCTCTTGCTTTCGACTTGACAGATTCCTTCGGACCAGTAACATCTCTCTATTAATTGTTGAGCTTTAACTCTTCAGTGGAATTATAATACTTTTTACCATTTTCCAGATTCTCAGGATTTGGACGCCCCTCCCCATTCACTTCTACAGAGTAAGCAGCACAGCACAAACATCTGATTATGGCATTTCTTCACATAAGCCTTTCAACCTGCCCTAAAGACTAAGTCAGACTTACAGGTTTTTTAACCTTGCATTTCCAAGTAGGTGACTGACGTTGTGTTAGCCTGAGGTAACCATGGGTGTGGAATGGATAGAAAATGGTCACTGACCATTATTAAGGTAGGAATTCTTTTGACATTCAAAACGGAATCCTGAGGTACAGATTAAAAGCCAGTCTTTATCCAAATACAGGAAAGATTTTTTTAGATTAGTATACCAAGAATCAACCCAGATTGTAGTTTCTGGACAACACAGATCATAATTTCTTCCCTGCTGCAAAGAAATGATCACCTTAAAAAAAAAAAAAGAAAAAGTGATACTCCTTTCCCAGAGATGGCTAGGCCATGAGGCTGCTGCTCCAGGACAGGAGGAGAGTATGACACAGAAATAAAATATCCATCTTAAAGCCTACCCTCTCTGGAACAAAGAGATTTGGGGAGAGAGAAAAGACAGAAGACAAGACATGGTTCTAGATCTTATGCCCAGAAAGTGAGAGAAATTGAACAAACACTGGGGATGGGCAAGTCACATCTGCGATGCTAGGAAAAGATCTCCAAGCGTCCATCTGCAAGGCAGCCAGTCAAAGCAAATTTGGTAATGTGGGCAATGAAAGGCCAAATGTTGGTTGATTTTGCTCTTAGCTCTCACATGTCACTAAGTTCCCACACATCACCCTCCCAAGAGGACCAGGAGCATAACTGAGTTGAATCAGCAGGCATAGGCCAGGTGCCAGGTAGAAGTGTAACAGAAGCTCAGGGTGACACTGAGCCAGCGAGAGCCAAGATGAGTCTCCAGAGACAAACAAGGAGCACCGCCGATATTGTGTGACAAGCTGAGAGACCCGACCCTGAGTTTTACCTCCGCTACAAATACAGGCTCCCTCAGGGATTAGAGTAAACACACAGCAAGGCTCATCTTTACCTTTAAATGCCATATTAGAGAAGACAGGAGGGAAGGGAGAGGTTTTAGAAGAGCAAACGTTTATCAAAAAGGGTACAGAGACTGAGGAACGTGAGGACTCATGTTTAATCCCCCATACTACCAGAGTGGGAAGAACTTGTTGAAATATCAGAGCCATTTCAAAGATAAATTATCTTTCCCTGCACATCTGAATGTGATATATTTGCAACCCAAGCACACAAGGCACATGTTGACTTGGCTGCTCTGTTCCACCTAGCATTATCCTTTACTGCTCCTCATCCCAATCCAGCCTCAGGCCCTTCCTTCTGCATGGCCTGTCATCTCAGGGCCTGGGCACAAGCTATTTCTTCTGCCTTGAAGCCTTTTCTTCTCTATCCTCACCTGGTTAACGCCCACATCCTCTTCACATATCACCTTAAAATCCTTTCTGTCAGATTGAATTATGTCTCCCCAAAAAATGTGTATATCAATTTGGCTGGGCCATGGTTCCCAGTATTGTGTGGTTGTCCTCCATTTTGTGATTGTAATTTTATGTTAAATAGGATTACAGTGGAATTGTAACACCCTTACTACGGTCACATCCCTGATCTAACGTAAAGGGAGTTTCCCTGGCGTGTGGCCTGCACCACCTTTTATCTTACAAGAGATAAAAGGAAAGGGAAGCAGGCAGAGAGCTGGGAACCTCGTACCACCAAGAAAGCAGTGCCAGGAGCAGAGCGCATCATTTGGACCTAGGGTCCCTGCGTAGAGAAGCTCCTAGTCTGGGGCAAGATTGATGAGAAGGCCAACAGAGAAAGCCTTCCCCTGGAGCTGACGCCCTGAATTTGGACTTCAGCCTACTTTACCATGAAGAAATAAATTTCTCTTTGTTAAAGCCATCCACTTGTGGTATTTCTGTTGTAGCAGCACTAGACAACCAAGATAATTTTTCACAAGAAGCTCATCCTAATCCTTCAAATTCCAGTTAATCTGTCTCCTATGTGGTCCCATGACAACCTGTATACCTGCATATCCTGGCGCATATTTTGTAACATAGACTAGTCTAAAGACTAATCTGTCAATCTACTAATCTCAGTGAGGACAGGGATCTTGTCTCATCTTCCGTCTTTTTCTCTTTCCCCAAATCTCTCTGTTCCAAGGCAGCAGGTTTCAGATGGCTATTTTATTTGTGTCACATTCTCCTATCCTAGAGCAGCAACCTCATGGCCCAGCCATCTCTAGGGAAGGAGTATCACTTGTTTTTTTTTTTTTTAAGGAGTATCATCATTTTGCAACAGGGAAGAAACTATGATCTGTGTTGTTCAGAAACTATAATCTGGGTTGATTCTTGGTATACTTTATCATTGTCTCCAAGGTACCTTACATGAAGCTGGGCATACAGTAAGCACTCAAACCTGCTAGTTCAACTGCAGTGTCTTCAAGAAGAAATATTGTCACAGAAGGCATTTGTGGGCTCAGCTTCACCCGTGTACTTTGTAAGGTTCAGGACCCATGACAATTTTAAGAATGGATCTCAATTTCTCTCACTTTGAAGGGACTAAGACAGACATTTCACACCCTTGGGAGGTTCTTCCTAGCATAAGAGATAGTCATTTATTGCACAAAAGATTAGGAGGATTAGCATCAAATAAATAATAAAGTAGCAGAGGCTAGTAAGAGAAAGCTGAAAGACTCACTCAAAGCTTACCTTTGCAATTAATGTCAGCAATTACATCATTCTTCTCCACGGTTTCTAGTATCTGTCTCACTTCTTCAGTGTTGCCATTTCTGGCATGATGGAGAAGCTGTTGTTCTGCCTCTGTGTTCATTTCTAGAATAAAAAAAATAATGTTGCTATTATCTAAGAATATAACTAACTTTTACATATTACCTGGTAATACAGACACGGGGAGGAATTACCTGCATTTTGCAGCTAGTGAGACAGGTATAAAAACTGATTCAATGACTTGGTTGCACGATTAGAACTTGACCCTGAGATTCTTCTCCCGCTGTATTATTATTAGAGACGTGCACTAGACACTTAGGAAGTTTCCTAACCACTCAAAGCCTCAGTTTCCTCACCTTCAAAATACAACCAGCTTCACAGAGCTCTGGTGAGACTACGTATATGAAAGTACTCCAGTAAACACAAAGTATTACCCAAATGGTATTATAACAGCAATAAGTTACTAGACATAAAGAGTCTGGAGCCCTGGTGGCACAGTGGTTAACAGCCTGGCTGCTAAGCGAATGGTCGGCAGCTCAAATCCACCAGCTGCTCCTTGGAAACCCTAAAGGGTAGTTCTGTTCTGTCCTATAGGGTCACTATGAGTCAGAATTGACTCGACAGCAATAAGTTTGGTTTTTTGGTTAAGCATAAAGTTAAAATATGGCCATTCATATAGAAATTTTATTAAGACCAAAATATAAATTAACACATAGAAAAGCTGCGCCAAAAAAAAAAAATTCTGAATAGAAAAAATTTAGATAAGAACCCTTAAAAATAAATTTTTCTCTCATTTTCCTACCATACCCCAAAGTACTTATAGAGTATTATAACCAAATTTAAAGCAGGTACATCAAAATGGGCAAGTGATATGAATAGCAGTTACCAGAAGTACAAATTTCAATCTTAATAATCAAGTAAGTGCAAACAAATCAAACAAAAATGATTTATTTATTTATTTTGCCTACTCTACTAGCAAAATAAAAAAAGATTAAACACATGCAGTGCTGGCATGAACAGGAAATACACACTCCTGGAAACTGCTAACATGAATATAAATACAAACTTTCAAATGCTGTATGAGGAGAGGCAACAATTTGGCAATGTCAAATACACTTCAAAATACATACACACCATTTACCTTGTCTAGGCAATTCTATTCTTAGGGCTGTTTTACAGAAATATTTACACAAGATTATTTTATTAGGATGTCCATAAGGATTACTTTATTTGCAACAGTGAAAAAGTTATAAACTACTCTATGTCCATCAACAAGGGACTGGTTAAATAAATCCTGTGGAAAAGCTATATGAGATGGTCTCTAGACTGAAGGATGGAAGACATACTTGAAGACATAGTTTCAAAAAATAGCAACCTCTGGATAGTGAACACCAAGACCTCCAGCCCTCTGCCCCTAATCAGCATTCCCCTCCAAGAGGAGACTGAGTTAGTTATGACTCCTAGAGAAGAATATATCCAAGAATAAAGACACAAGGAGCTCCCCAACAAATGGCCAAGCCAGATAATCCACACAGTGAAGTTGATGGCCAATAACACCCACCCACTTTCTCAGTTTCCAGTGGCTTTCTAGTTTCCCACTCTTAAACATGAACCGATAACCGAGGAAAACAAGATATATGAAGAAAGTCTCTAAAACATGAAAGACAGACAAAAGTCAGAAGAAAATGAGGAGAAAAGCCAGAAAGGAAGTAGTTAGAAAATTAAGGCCTGTGTCAAGGACCGTAGGGCTCAGAAACCAGCCTTCATCTTAGGAAGATACTCAGGCAGGCACAAAGGAGGGACATTTGGACAGAAGCTGAGGCTTTTGGCTAATACTAAAGGCCAAGATTAGTGCAACTGTGTATCCCAGGCTTGCTCCTAAAATCGAAATCCTGAGCCTAGTTGGGGCTGCAGCAGGGGTGATGAGGAGGAAGGGGCAGGCAAAAGTACAAGAAAGGCTGGCCTTTTTTCAAGCCCCACTGGACAAGAAGGAGATCCAAAAAAATCCAGTGCCGTCGAGTCGATTCTGACTCATAGTGACCCTATAGTACAGAATAGAACTGCCCCATAGAGTTTCCAAGGAGATAGCTGGGTCATAATGGTTATTGATCTGAGTCTTTTCTCTACCAGGAATGCCTCAGAAACTAGATTGGCTCTCAGTCTAGAAGTGGAGAAATGATGGATTCAACTTTGAGAAGGCAGAAAAGCAGCAGCGGGGGAATCATCCACCAGGGCAGCTGGGCCCAGTGGTGGGGGCTTCTTCTCGGGCCTTTCCATCTTCTGCCACCAGGCTCGGGTGCTCTCAGGGCTCAGGAAAATCTTGGGGCAAAACTCAAAAGGGCTCTAGGACTCAGGTTTCACTGGACATCAGGGTGACTTAGGGATCAAGGTGCTAGACTCAGGCTCAGAGGAGTTTAGTAGCATTCAGCATTCAGACTTGGAGCAACTGGCACTATTTTGTTGCAAGTCCCTGGGTGATGCACATGGTGAATACTTGGGTGCTAATTGAAAGACTAGAAATTCCAGTCCACCCAGAGGCACTTCTAAAGAAAGGTCTAGCAATCTACTTCCAAAAAATTAGCCACTAAAAACCCTATGGACAAGCAGAGCCAAGATGGGGGAATAGTCAGACACTTCCTGTGGTCCCTCTTAAAGCAAAGACCCAAAAAAACAATTTAATCAATTATATATGACAATCTAGGAACCCTGGACATCAAAGGCAAAGCTGAGGAATCAGACTGAGTGGCAGAGGGAAGGAGGGAGAGATGGTTCAGAAGCAGCAAAGAGTTGCCAGACTTGACCCAGCAGGAACCAGCACCCTGTAGGTAGGATCAGCTAGTATGCGTGGTGGGCAAGCAGCGGTGCTGTGGATGCGTTTTCTACATCAGGAAGGACCGAACGGCAGAGAGTCTGCTCAACCCTCCAGAACCAACGAGCAGTGGCTCTCAATCAGCAAAAGATAAGTATATGCATCTAACTTATATCACTGAGCAAAACAACACCCCATTTGGGAAGAATCTCTCTTCCATTTACCTGCACCCTCTCTGCTCTGCACCAGGTTGGGCCAACTTCAGTGACTGTCACGTTCCCTGGGTTGGAAGTAGGGTCCATAGCATGCCCTGAGCCATTCTCTCAGCTCTGGAGAGAGAACAAATTAACAAACAGGAAAACATAATCTGCCAGCTCCCCTAAACTGGGAACTCAGGGACAACACAGCCCCTTTGCCTAGGCACAGGCATAAGTGGTCCACGAACTTTCAATGCCTTTCACCCCTGCATAGACCTGTGTGGGCCCATTTCAACAGCATAGGCCCGCATTGGCACAGTACAACAGGCTATATATATGAAGCCTATTTTCAACTATATCAGCTATAAAGGGGAGTGGCAGATTCGTGACATTTGACACTGCTCTGCCCATTAAGCAGGGTCCTCACCTAACCACATCAGGGGTCTGAGGACTGGTAGCTCTACCCACACCACCTAGCCACCCACAACAAGGGTCCAAAAATCAGTGGAACAGCATTGGGTGTACATAGTCCAGCTGTAAAACCCACCTACCTATGCATTCTGGACACAGGGACACATTTTCCTCCCAGACACTCAGGGGCCGCCATCAGCCCCCTGCCTCGCTCAGCGCATGACTCCTTACTACACCCAGATACCTGTGCCTACACCAATCACCCCTCCCTGTCTAGGACTGTAGGTGAGAGCTTGCACCACACATCTGGTGACCGACTACCTGAATATCTGAGCTGAATCTATAAAAGAAAAGTACACAGATTCCTGGACTCATATACCTAATAACACCTTTAACCACCAGGTGGCAGGATGTGATAGCTTCAAAGATGCCAATAATCAAACTAGCTCACATAAGCAGCCTGTCTAGGCATGTCAAAATGAAATGAGCAGCTAGGACACTGTAAGCAAACACAAAGTAAATAAACATAATAATTTACTGATGGCTCGGAGACAACAGTCAATATCAAATCACATAAAGAGGCAGACCATGATGGCATCAGTGAGCACCCAAAACAAAGATTCAAGAAAACTTCCAGAGATAGAGGATTTTTTGGCAATACCAGAAGCAGAATTTAAAAAATTAATATACAGTGCTCTTCAAGACAACAGAAAATCAGGAAAAATGCACAAGCCAAGGAACATATAGATAATGCAATAGAGGAACTTAAGAAGGTTATACAAAACCATAACGACAAATTGAACAGGTTGCAAGAATCCACAGAAAGACAGCAAACAGAAATCCAAAAGATTAACAATAAAATTTCAGAGTTACACAACTCAATAGAAAGTCACACTAGCAGAACTGAGGCAACGGAAGTCAGTATTAGTGAGACTGAAGATAAAGCACTTGACACCAACTTACTTGAGGAAAAATCAGATAAAAGAATTAAAAAAAATGAAGAAGCCCTAGGAATTATGTGTGACTCTACCAAGAGGAATAACCTACAAGTGATTAGAGTACCAGAACAGGGCAGAGGGGGTGGATAACAGAAAATACAGAGAGACTTGTTGAAGATTTGATGGCAGAAAACTTCCCAGATATCATGAAAAATGAGAAGATATCTACCCAGGGAGTTCATCAAACCCCACACAAGGTAGATTCCAAAAGAAAGTCACCAAGACATATCATAATCAAACTTGTCAAAACCAAAGATAAAGAGAGACTTTTAAGGGTGGCTAGGGATAAATGAAAAGTCATCTACAAAGGAGAGTCAATAAGATTAAGCTCTGGCTACTCAGCAGATTCCATGTAGGCAACAAGGTAATGGGATGACATACATAAAGACTTGAAGTAAAAAAATTGCCAGCCAAGAATTATATACCCAGCAAAACTATCTCTCAAATATGGTGGGAAACTTAGGGCATTTCCAGATAAACAGAAGTTTAAGGAATATTGTAAAAAAACAAACCAAAATTACAAAAAATAATAAAGGGAGTCCCCTGGCTAGAAAATTAATAACATCAGATACCAACCCAAGACTAGAACACAGGACAGACCAACCAGGTATCGACCTAAATAGGGAAGTCACAAAAATAAGTCAAAGCTAAAAAACTGAAAAAACGGAAACAGAGACGTCAATATGTAAAAGATGACAATACTAAAACAAAAAAGAGGGACTAAATAGTGTGGTCATAGATCTTCCATATAGAGAGGAAGTCAAGGTGATATAAAGAAATAAAAGATTGGTTTAAACTTAGAAATATGGCGGTAAATATTAAGGTAACCCCAAAGGAAACTAACAATACTACAAATCAAAATAAAAAATAAGAAAAACAAAGATTCAGCAAAGACAAAATCAACAATGAAAAAGATGAAAAGAAAATACATAAAGCAAAACAACTCAGCACTGAAAATTAAGTGGAACAAAGAAATTGTCAACAACACACAAAAAAATACATCAAAATGACAGCACCAAACTCATATCTATCAATAATTACGCTGAATGTAAATGGACTAAATGCATGAATAAAGAGACAGCGCCAGAATGGATTAAAAACACAATCCGTCTATGTGCTGCCTACAAGAGACACACCTTAGACCTAAAGACCCAAACAAACTAAAACTCAAAGGATGGAAAAAAATACATCAAGCAACAACAATCAAAAAAGACCAGGAGTGGCAATATTAATCTCTGACTAAAAAGGCTTTAAAGCAAAATCCACCACAAAGGATAAGGAAGGACACGATATAATGATTAAAAGGTCAATAAACCAGGAGGACACAACCATAATAAATATTTATGCACTGAAGGACAGGGCTCCAAAATACATAAAACAAACTCTAACAGCATTGAAAAGAGAAACAGACAGCTCCACAATAGTAGTAGGAGACTTCAACATGCCAATTTTGGTGAAGGACAAAAAATCCACAAAGAAGGCAACAAAGACCCAGAAAATCTAAACGCCACAATCAACCAACTTGATCTCACAGACATATACAGCACCCAACAGCAGCCAAGTACACTTTCTTTTCCAATGCACATGGAACATTCTCCAGAATAGACCACATATTAGGCCACAAAGCAAGCTTTAATAGAATCCAAAGCATTGAAATATTACAAAGCATCTTTTCTGACCATAAGGCCATAAAAGTAGAAATCAATAACAGAAAAAACAAGGTAAAAAAATCAAACACATGGAAACTGAACAATACCTTGCTCAAAAACTACTGGGTTATACAAGAAATTAAGGACGGAATAAAGAAATTCACAGAATAAATGAGAATGAAAACACATCCTACCAGAACCTTTGGGACAAAACAAAAGCAGTGCTCAGAGATTAATTTATAGCAATAAATCCACATATCCAAAAAGAAGAAAGGGCCAAATTCAAAACATTAACCCTACGACTCAAACAAACAAAAAGAGAGCAGCAAAAGAAGCCCTTGGACACCAGAAGAAAGCAAATAATAAAAATTAGAGCAGAATTAAATGAAATAGAGAATAGAAAAACAATTGAAAGAGTTAATAAGACCAAAAGCTGGTTCTTTGAAAAGATTAACAAAATTGGATAAACCACTGGCCAAACTGACAAAAGAAAAACAGGGGAGGAAGCAAATAATCTGAATAAGACATGAGATGGACGATTATCACAACAGACCCTACGGAAATTAGAATTATAACAGAATACTATGAAAAATTATACTGTGACAAATTTGAAAACCTGGAGGAAACGGACAAATTTCTGGAAACACACTACCTACCAAGCTAACACAAACAGAGGTAGAACAACTAAATAAAGCTATCACAAAAGAAGAGATTGAAAAGGTAATTAAAAAACTCCCAACAAAAAAAAAAATCCTGGCCCTGATGGCTTCACTGGATAATTCTACCAAACTTTCAGAGAAGAGTTAACACCACTACTACTAAAGGTATTTCAGAGCACAGAAAAGGATGGAACACTCCCAAACTCATTCTCTGAAGCCAGCATAACCCTGATACCAAAATCAGGTAAAGACACCACAAAAAAAGGAAATTACAAACTTATATCCCTCATGAATTTGGATGCAAAAATCCTCAACAAAAATCTAGCTGATAGAATTCAACAACGTATCAAAAAAATAATTCAGCATGACCAGGTGGGAGTCATATCAGGTATGACAGATGGTTCAACATTAGAAAAACAACCAACATAATCCATCACATAAATAAAACAAAAGACAAGAACCACATGATTTTATCAGTCGATGCAGAAAAGGCATTTGACAAGAGTCCAAAACCCATCTATGATAAAAAAAACTTTCAGCAAAATGGGAATAGAAAGGAAATTCCTCAATATAATAAAGCACATTTATACAAAGCCAACAGTCAACACCATCCTAAATGGAGAGACTCTAAAAGCATTTCCCCTGGAGAATGGGAACCAGACAAGGATATCCTTTATCACCACTCTTATTCGATGCTGTGCTGGAGGTCCTTGCCAAAGCAATTAACCTAGAAAAAGAAAGTCCATCCAAATGGGTAAGGAAGAAGTAAAAGTACCCCTGTTTGCAGATGACATGCTCTTATACAGAGAAAACCCCAAAGAATCCACAAGAAAACTACTGAAACTAATAGAAAATTTCAGCAGTCTCAGGATTCAAGATAAACATACAAAAATCAGTTGGATTCCCCTACACTAACAAAGAAAACTTCATAGAGGAAATCACCAAATCAATACCATTTACAATGGCCTCCAAGAAGATAAAATACTTAGGAATAAGTCTAACCAGAGACGTAAAAGACCTATACAAAGAAAACTACAAGACACTACCACAAGAAACCTAGAGAGACCTACGTAAGTGGAAAAACATACCTTGCTCATGGTTAGGAAAACTCAACATCGTAAAAATGTCAATGCGACCTGAAGCGATTTACAGACACAAGGCAATCCCAATGCAAATTTCAAAGACATTGTTTAATAAGATGGAGAAACAAATTACCAACTTCATATGGAAAGGGAAGAGGCCCAGGATAAGTAAAGCATTACTGAAGAAGAATAACAAAGTGAGAGGCCTCACACTACCAGATTTTAGAACCTATTATACCACCACGGTAGTCAAAACAGCCTGGTACTGGGACAATAAGGGATATATAGACCAATGGAACAAAATTGAGAATCCAGATGTAAATTTATCCACCTACAAGCAGCTGATATTTGACAAAGGCCCAAAGTCTGTTAAATGGGGAAAAGACAGTCTCTAACAAATGGTGCTGGCATAACTGGATATCCATCTGCAAAAAATGAAACAAGGCCCAGACCTTACGCCATGCAAAAAACTAACTAGTGGTGGCATAGTGGGTAAGTGCTATGGCTGCTAACCAAGAGGTCGGCAGTTTGAATCCACTAGGTGCTCCTTGGAAGCTCTGTGGGGCAGTTCTACTCTGTCCTGTAGGGTTGCTATGAGTCAGAATCGACTCGACAGCAGTGGGTTTCTTTTGGTTTAAAATGGATCAAAGACCTAAATATAAAATCTAAAACGATAAAGATCATGGAAAAAAAAAATTAAGGACAACACTAGGAGACCTAATACATGGTATAAACAGAATATAAAACATTACTAGCAATGCACAAACACCAGAGGACAAACCAGATAATTGGGAGCTCCTACAAATCAAATACTTATGTTCATCAGAAGATTTCACCAAAAGAGAAAAAGACAACCTACAAACTTGGAAAAAGTTTTTGGCTGTGACATACCCAATTACAGTCTAATCTCTAAAATCTACAAGATACTGTAAAACCTCAGCAACAAAAAGGCAAATAACCCAATTAAAAAATGGGCAAAGAATATGAACAGGCACTTTAGCAAAGAAAACATTCAGGTGGCTAACAGATACATGAGGAAATGCTCATGATCATTAGTCATTAACCAAAAAGCAAACCAAGCCCATTGCTGTCGAGTAAATTCTGACTCATAGCGACCCTATAGGACAGAGTAGAGCTGTACCATAGAGTTTCCAAGGAGTGCTTGGTGGATTAGAACTGCCGATCTTCTGGTTAGCAGCCATAGCTCTTAACCATTACGCCACCAGGGCTACAAATCAAAACTATAATGAGATACCATCTCACCCCAACAAGTCTACCATTAATCAAAAAAATACAAAATAATTAATGTTGGATAGGTTGTGGAGAGACTGGAACAGTTATACACTGCTGGTGGGATGTAAAATGGTATAACCACTTTGGAAATTCATTTGGCACTTCTTTAGAAACTAGAAAAAGAAGTAACATATGATCCAGCAATCCCACTCCTTAGAATACAGCCTAGAGAAACAAGAGCCCTCAAACGAATAGATATATGCACACCCATGTTCACTGCAGCACTGTTCACAATAGCAAAAAGATGGAAACAACCAAGGTGCCCATCAATGGATGAATGGATAAACAAATTACAGTGTATTCACGCAATGGAATACTAAGCAATAATAAAGAACAACAACGAATCCGCAAAACATCTCATAACATGGATGACTCTGGAAGGCATTATGCTGAATGAAATTAGTCAGTCGCAAAAGGACAAATATTGTATGAGACCACTATTATAAGAACTCAAGAAAAGGAATAAACAGAGAAGAAAACATTCTTTGATGGTTATGAGGGGAGGGGAGGGAGGGAGAGGGTATTCACTACCTAGATAGTAGACAAGGATTAGCTAAGATGAAGGGAAGGACAACACACAATACAGTGGAAGTCAGCACAACTGGACTAAACCAAAAGCTATGACGTTTCCTGAATACAACCAAACGCTTCAAGGGACAGAGTAGCAGGGATGGAGGTCTGGGGACCATGGTTTCAGGGGACATCTAGGTCAACTGGCATAACAAAGTTTATTAAGAAAACGTTCTGAGAGGTGGGGCTAAGACAGCGGAATGGCCAGACGGCGGAATGGCCAGACGGTGGAATGGCCAGACACTTCCTGCAAACCCTATTATAAAAAAGACCCCCAAAAACAAGTGAAATGATTACATTTATGACAACCTAGGAGCCCTGAACGTCAAAGGGAAAGTTAGAAAACAGACTGAGCGGCAGGGGGAGAGAGAGGCAGTTCAGAAGCGGAGAGGAGTTGCGGGACCTGAATCGCTGGGATACCTCAAGCAATATTACCGGTAGCAGCTGCAGCAGGCTAGTAGTAGCATTCGGCCGCAGTTTCCGCAGGGAGAAGCAGCCAGCCGCACAGCCTATTTACACCTCCGGAACCAGAGAATAACGGTGCGCTCAGCAAAAGCTAAGTACTTGTGTATGTTTTACCATGCCCTCTGCCCCCTAGCCAGTTTTCAGTGGCTGTTGATTTCCCCAGCCTGAGATAGGCTCTGTTCATCGCCTGGAGCCATCCTCCCAGCCTTGGAGAAGGAATAAATTTGCAATTGGGGAAAAAGATAATCTGCCAGCTCCACTAACCTGGGAGCTCAGGAAAGAAGTGGCTCCTGTTCAGGCATAAACGGTCTGTGGACTTTGAATACCTTTCCCCACTGCATGGACCTGTGTGGGCCTATTTCAGAACAGGTCCTTGTTGGCAGACTACAACAGTTTCAGCTGTGTAGTGGAGAGGTAGGTATTTGATGTTTGACACCACTTTGCCCATTAAACAGGGTCCTCACCTACCCACATCAGGGGCCTAAGGACAGGTGGCTCCACTCAGGTCACCCAGCCACCTGCAACAGGGGTCCAAGGATAACTGGTACCTCCCAGTCCTTACAAGCAAAAACACTGGGTGCCCACGGTCCATCTGCAGAACCCACCCACCTGTACACTCTGGGGAAGAGGGATGCGCTTTCCTCAGAGACACACTGGGAATGATTCTCTGCCCTCTGCCTTGTTCACAGCATGACCCCCTGCTGCAACCAGATCACCCCTGCCCCTCTAAGACTGTAGGACAGGGCCTGTACCACACACTTGCTGATCAGCTACCTGGACACCTGAGCTGAATTCATACAAGAAAAGTGAATGGACTTTTAGGCTGCTATACCTGATAACAGCCCTAGTTATCTGTTGACAGGACGTCAGAACTCCAAAGATGAAAATAATCAAGCTAGCTCACTCAAGCAACCCATTTGGGCGTATCAAAACAAAGCAAGAAGCTAGGATATAGTAAGCAAACATAAAATAAACTAATAACTTATAGATGGCTCGGAGACAACAGTCAATATCAAGTCACATAAAGAAACAGACCATGATTGCCTCAACAAGCTCTCAAAACAAAGAATCAACGAATCTTCTGGATGAAGGGCCTTCCTGGAATTACAGGATGCAGAATTCAAAAGATTAATATATAGAACTCTTCAAGACATCAGGAACGAAGTTAGGAAGGAGATCAGGCAATACGCAGAACAAGCCAAGGAACACACAGATAAGGTAGCTAAAGAAATGAAAAAGGTTCTTCAAGAACATAATGAAAAATTTAATAAGCTGCAAGAATTCACAGAGACACAGCAATCGGGAATTCAGAAGAGTAACAATAAAATTACAGAATTAGACAACTCGACAGAAAGTCAGAGGAGCAGAATTGAGCAAGTGGAAGGCAGAATTGGTGAGCTTGAAGATAAAGCACTTGACACCAATATATTTGAAGAAAAATCAGATAAAGCAATTTAAAAAAAAGAAGAAAACTTAAGAATCATGTGGGATTCTATCAAGAGAAATAACTTATGAGTGATTGGAGTACCAGGACAGGAAGGGATAACAGAAAATACTGAGAGAATTGTTGAAGATTTGTCGGCAGAAAACTTCCCTGATATCATGAAAGATGAGAAGATACCTATCTAAGATGCTCATCAAACTCCACATAAGGTAGATTTTTAAAGAAAGTCACGAAGACATAATCAAACTTGCCAAATCCAAAGATAAAGATAGAATTTTAAGAGCAGCTAGGGATAAACGATAAACAAAGGAGAGTCAAGAATAAACTCAGACTACTCGGCGGAAACCATGCTGGCAAGAAGACGATGGGATGACTTATATAAAGAACTGAAGGGAAAAAAAATGCCAGCCAAGAATCATATATCCACCAAAACTGTCTCTCAAATATGAAGGTGACATTAGGACATTTCCAGATAAACAGAAGTTTAAAGAATTCGTAAAAACCAAACCAAAACTACAAGGAATACTAAAGGGAGTTCTTTAGTTAGAAAATCAATAATATCAGGTATCATCCCAAAACTAGAACACCACACAGAGCAATCAGATGTCAACCCAGACATGGAAATCACAAAAATAAATCAAGATTAAAAAAATGCTCAAAATAGGGAAACAGCAATGTCATTATGTAAAAGAAAACAATATTAAAACAGTAAAGAGGGACTAAGAAATGAAGTCATAGAGCTTTCATATGGAGAGGAAGACAAGGCAGTACAAAGAAATAAAAGTTAGGTTTAAATTTAGAAAAACAGGGGTAAATATTAAGGTAACCACCAAGGAGACAAACTATCCTACACACACAAAAAAAAAAAATACAAGGAAAATAACAGACTCAGCAGAAACAAAATCAACAACAACGAATATGAGGAAAAGAAAATACATAAAGATAAACTACTCAGCAGAAAAAATTTAAGTGGGAAAAAGAAATTGTCAACAACACACAAAAAAGGACATCAAAATGACAACATTAAACTCATGCCTATCCATAATTACGCTGAATGTAAATGGACTAAATACAACAATAAAGAGACAGAGAGTGGCAGAATGGATAAAAAAACCATGATCCATCTATATGCTGCCTATAAGAGACACACCTTAGACTCAAACACAAACAAACTAAAACTCAAAGGATGGAAAAAATACATTAAGCAAACAACAATTAAAAAAAAAAGCATAAGTGGCAATATTAATTTCTTACAAAATAGACTTTAAAGTTAAATCCACCAAGAATAAAGATGATAAGGAAGGACGTTATACAATGAGTAATGGGACAATATGCCACGAGGGTATTGCTATATTAAATATTTATGCACCCAAAGACAGGGCTGCAAGATACACAAAACAAACTCTAACAGCATTGAAAACTGAGATAGACAGTTCCACAATAATAGTAGTGGACTTCAACATACCACTTTCGGTGAAGGACAGGACATCCAGAAAGAAGCTCAATAAAGACACAGAAGATCTAAACACCGCATCCAAATAAATTGACCTTATAGACATATACAGAACACTCCACCCAACAGCAGTTAAGTATACTTTCTTTTCTAGTGCACATGGAACATTCTCTAGAATACACCACACATTAGGTTATAAAGCAAGCCTTAGCAGAATCCAAAACACTGAAATGTCACAAAGCATCTTCTCTAACCATAAAACTATGAAAGTAGAAATCAATAACAGAAAAAGCAGAGAAAAGAAATCATATACTTGGAAACTGAACAATACCCTGCTCAGAAAAGACTGGATTATAGAAGAAATTAAGAACGGAATAAAGAAATTCATAGAATCCAATGAGAATGAAAACACTTCCTATCAGAACCTTTGGGGCACAGGAAAAGCAATGCTCAGAGTTCAATTTGCATCAATAAAAGCACATATACAAAAAGATGAAAGGGCCAAAATCAAAGAATTATCCCTATGACTTGAACAAATAGAGAGCAGCAAAAGAAATCCTCAGGCACCAGAAGAAAGCAAATAATAAAAATTAGAGCAGAATTAAATGAAATAGAACACAGAAAAACAATTCAAAGAATTAACAAGACCAAGCACTGGTTCTTTGACAAAATTAACAGAATTGATAAACCACTGACCAAAATGACAAAAGAAAAACAGGAGAAAAAATATATATAAATTTTTTTTTTAAAAAAAAAGAGGAGAGGATGCAAATAACCTGAATAAGAAATGAGATGGGTGATATTACAACGGACCCAAGTAAAATTAAAAGAATCATACCAGATTACTACAAAAAAACTGTACTCTAACAAATTTGAAAATCTAGAAAAAATGGATGAATTCTTAGAAACACACTACCTACCTAAACTAACACAAACAGAGAGAGGTAGAAAAACTAAATAGACCCATAACAAAAGAAGAGAGTACAAAGATAATTAAAAAACTCCCAACAACAACAACAAAAAAAACCCTGGCCCAGACAGCTTCACTCCAGAGTTCTACCAAATTTTCAGAGAAGAGTTAACACTACTACTAAAGGTATTTCAGAGCAAAGGACGGAATACTCTCAAACTCATTCTATGAAGCCAGCATTCCCTTGATACCAAAACCAGGTAAAGACACCACAAAAAGAGAAAATTACAGACCTATATCTCTCATGAACTTAGATGCAAAAGTCCTCAACAAAAACCTAGCCAATAGAATTAAACAACATATCAAAAAAATAATTCACCATGATCAAGTGGGATTCACACCAGGTATGCAGGGATGGTTCGACATAAGAAAAACAATTAATGTAATCCATCATATAAAGAAAATAAAAGACAAGAATCACATGATTTTATCAACTGATGTAGAAAAGGCATCTGACAAAGTTCAATACCCATTCATGATAAAAACTCTCAGCAAAACAGGAATAGAAGGAAAATCCCTCAACATAATAAAGGGCATTTATACAAAGCCAAGAGCCAATATCACCCTAAATGGAGAGAGCCCGAAAGCATTCCCCTTGAGATGGGGAACCAGACAAGGATGCCCTTTATCAACACTCTTATTCAACATTTTGCTGGAGGTCCTAGCCAGAGCAATGAGGCTAGATAAAGAAATAAAGGGCATGCAGATTGGCAAAGAAGAAATAAGAGGATCTCTATTTGCAGATGACATGATCTTACACGCAGAAAACCCTAAAGAATCCTCAAGAAAACTATTGAAACTAATAGAAGAGTTCAGCAGAGTATGAGGATAGAAGATAAACATACAAAAATCAGTTGGATTCCTCTACACCAACAAAAAAAACATCTAAGAGGAAATCACCAAATTAATACCATTTACAGTAGCCCCCAAGAAGATAAAATACTTAGGAATAAATCTTACGAGAGATGTAAAAGACTTATACAAAGAAACCTACAAAACACTTCTGCAAGAAACCAAGAGACCTACATAAGTGGAAAACCATATCTTGCTCATGGATAGGAAGACTTAACATTGTAAAAATGTCTATTCTCCCAAAAGCCATCTATAGATACAATGCAATTCCGATCCAAATTCCAGTGACATTTCTTAATGAGACGGAGAAACAAATCACCAACTTCATATGGAAGGCAAAGAGGCCCCAGATAAGTAAAGCATTACTGAAAAAGAAGAACAAAGTGGGAGCCCTCGCTCTACCTGATTTTAGAACCTATTACAGCACTACAGTAGTCAAAACAGCCTGGTACTGCTACAGCAGGTACATAGACCAACGGAACAGAATTGAGAATCCAGACATAAATCCATTCACATATGAGCAGTTGATATTTGACAAAGGCCCCAAATCAGTTAAATGGGGGAAAAGACAGTCTTGTTAACAAATGGTGCTGGCATAAATGGATATCCATCTGCAAAAAAATGAAACAAGACCCATACCTCACACCATGCACAAAAACTAACTCACAATGGATCAAAGACCTAAATATAAAATCTAAAACAATAAAGAACATGGAAGAAAAAATAGGGACAACGTTAGGAGCCCTAATACATGGCATAAACAGTATACAAAACATTACTAACAATGCAGAAGAGAAACTAGATAACCGGGAGCTCCTCAACATCAAACACCTATGCTCATCCAAAGACTTTACCAAAAGAGTGAAAAGATTACCTACAGACTGGAAAAAACCTTTTAGCTATGACATTTCCGATCAGCACCTGCAGGACCTGACCTCTTAAAATCTACATGATACTGCAAAAACTCAACTACAAAAAGACAAATAACCCAATTAAAAAATGGGCAAAAGATATGAACAGACACTTCACTAAAGAAGACATTCAGGTAGCTAACAGACACATGAGGAAATGCTCACAAGCATCAGTCATTAGAAAAATACAAACAAAAACTACAATGAGATTCCATCTCACTCCCACAAGGCCGGCATTAATACAAAAAACACAAAATAATAAATGTTGGAGAAGTTACAGAGACACTGGAACACTTATACACTGCTGGTGGGAATGCAAGATGGTACAACCACTTTGGAAATCGATTTGGCATTTCCTTAAAAAGCTAGAAATAGAGCTACCATATGATCCAGCAATCCCATTCCTCCTTGGAATATATCCTAGAGAAATAAGAGCCTTTACACGAACAGATACATGCACAGCCGTGTTCACTGCAGCACTGTTTACAATAGTAAAAAGATGGAAGCAACCAAAGTGGCCATCAACAGATGAATGAATAAATTATGGTATATTCACACAATGGAATACTACACATAGATAAAGAACAGTGATGAATCTGTGAAACATTTCATAACATGGAGGAATCTAGAAGGCATTATGCTAAGTGAAATCAGCCAGCTGCAAAAGGACAAATATTGTATAAGACCACTATTATAAGAACTGGAGAAATAGTCTAAACAGAGAAGAAAATATTCTTTGATGGTTACAAGAGGGGGGAGGGAGGGAGGGAGATGGGTATTCACTAATTCAAACCAAAAACCCACTGCTGTCGAGTCGATTCCGACTCATAGCGACCCTAGTAGATTGTAGATAAGAACTACTTAAGGAGAAGGGAAAAACAACACACAATACAGGTGAGGTCAGCACAGCTGGACTAAACCAAAAGCAAAGAACTTTCCTGAATAAACTGAATGCTTTGAAAGCTAGTGTAGCATGGGTGGTGGTTTGGGGACCATGGTTTCAGGGGACATCTAAGTCAATTGGCATAATAAAATCTATTAAGAAAACATTCTGCATCCCACTTTGGAGAGCAGCATGTGGGGTCTTAAACGCTAGCAAGGGGCCATCTAAGATGCATCAGTTGGTCTCAACCCACCTGAGGCAAAGGAGAATGAAGACCACGAAGGACACAAGGTAATTATGAGCCCAAGAGATAGAAAGCCCCACATAAGCTAGAGACTACATCAGCCTGAGACCAGAGGAACTATATGGTGCCTGGCTCCAACTTATGACTGCCCTGACAGGGAACACAACAGAGAACCCCTTAGGCAGCACAAGAACAGTGGGATGCAGACCCCAAATTCTCGTAAAAGGACCAGACTTAATGGTCTGACTGAGACTAGAAGGACCCCGGAGGTCATGACCCCCAGACCTTCTGTTAGCCCAGGACAGGAACCATTCCCAAAGCCAACTCTTCAGACAAGGATTGGACTGGACAATGGGATAGAAAAAGATGCTGGTGAAGAATGAGCTTCTTGGATCAGGTAGACACTTGAGACTATGTTGGCATCTCCTGTCTGGAGGGGGGATGAGAGGGCAGAGGGAGTCAAAAGCTGGTGGAATGGACACGAAAAGAGAGAGTGGAGGGAAGGAGTGTGCTGTCTCATTGGGGGAGAGCAATTAGGAGTATATAGCAAGGTGTATATATAAATTTTTGTATGAGAGACTGACTTGATTTGTAAACTTTCACTTAAAGCACAATAAAAACTAAAAGGGAAAAAAAAACGTTGTAGGGAAGACATGCGTACAAATTACTATCCACGCTTCTGGAGGGGTCTTAAGACTTGCCCCTCTATCCCCAATCTCAACTCAGTCCCCTTTATAAGCCCTTGCGGCATCTTATACTTGCTACCATATGTCAGTCTGTAGGCATTCATGCAGGCATTTCTTTGGCTGCCCCTAGACTAGGCTGTAAACTTGATTAGAAGAAGGATCCCGTGTCTGTCATTGTTGCTGTTGTTAGTTGCCATCAAGCTGATTCTGACTCATGGTGACCCCATGTGTGCAGGGTAGAAGTGCTCCATATGGTTTTTAAGGTTGTGACCTTTTGGAAGCAGACCACCATGCCTATATCCGAAGGCACCTCTGGGTGAGTTCAAACACCAACCTTCCAGCTAGTAGTCAAGTGCTTAACTATAGTAACTAGCATGCTGCCTGGAACACAGTAGGCAACCAAATATTATTTAAGCAAATGATGAATGAATATATGGATGCATGTGGACTCAGTTCTTTGGAAACAAAACAATTAAATCTGTCTATAAGACCCTAGAAGCAGCCATCTAGGATACTCCACTGGCCTCAGCCCTTTGTGAGCAAGGAAGAATGAAGAAAACTAATGACACAAGGGAAAAATTAGTCCAAAGTACTAATGGACCACATCTGCCATTGCCTCCACCAGACTGAGTCCAGTACAATGAGATGGTGGCCCAGCCATCACCACTGACTGCTCTGACAGGGATCACAATAGAGGGTCCCGGACAGAGTTGGAGAAAAATGTAGAACAAAATTCCAACTCGAAAAGAAAGAGCAGACTTGCTGGCCTGACAGAGACTGGAGAAACCCTGAGCGTACAGCCGTCAGACACCCTTTCAGCTCAGTAATGAGGTCACTCCTGAGGTTCACCCTTCAGCCAAAGATTGAACAGGCCCATAGAACAAAACAAGACTGAAGGGCGCACCGGCCCTGGGGCAGGGCCTGGAAGCCAGGAGAGATCAGGAAAGCTGTTAACAGGGAACCCAGGGTTGGGAAGGGAGCGTGTTGATACGTCATGGGGTTGTTAACCAATGTCATAGATCAATGCATGTACTATTTGATGACAAACTAGTTTGTTCTATAAACCTTCGTCTAAAGTGCAAAAAAAAAAAAAAAAAGACGACGACCCTAAAGGTGTCCTTACATGTCACAGAAATAAAGCCATATTAAGGGAAAACTTTTTAAAAATACACACTCCGGAATATTTCCGTACTGTAACTAGTTTCTTTGTTTAATGCATCTGTATAAACTCTTTAATTTCTGTGATTAACAGTTTAGGAAAAAAAAACACAACATAGAAGAATCCAAGTTCATATGCTGAGCAGATTTTTTTTTTTTTAATTCCTTCAAATCATGAGGGCTTATTACAGAAAGCACTTTGTATCTGATGTTTAAGCCAAAAGAAAAAGACAAGCAATCCCTTGCTGCAGCTGGCCAAGATGGAGGTGAACCATGTTCTATCAGCACAGGTTGTATTTTTCATGACCATGGTGTAGATGGTTTTCAGTGGCTCTGTTCAAATTCATGAATTCCAAGCTCCATTTTTAGAGTTTGTTAATGAGATTTTAGTTGCCAAGAGAATGTTTTCAAGGACATGTCCAGGAAGAAAAAAAAACAAAAAACATTTTCAGCTTCAAAATACGAGAAACTAGAGGCCATTTTTGCCTTATGTTTCCTCTCTTCCAAGGTCGACTAGAGGGACAGGTAGGCCTCTAATTCTAAATTATTTTTCAGGAAACAAGTTTGTATCTTGTGGTTTTAAAAACACTAAATTGTAGGGTCAAGGAAAAAGAGGAAGACCCTCAACAAGATGGATTGACACAGTGGCTTCAATAATGGGCTCAGGAACAATTGTGAGGATGGTATAGGACCGGGGAGTGTTTTGTTCTCTTGTACATAGGGTGGCTATGAGTTGGAACCAACTTGACGGCACCTAACCAACAACAACAACAAATGACTAGTGAAACTGGTGCATATACTTGACAATCCATGACTAAATCCTCACTCAACACAGTGGTAAGTTCTGTGGCCCCAACAATTCTGCCAACTTGGCAGAGACGTTAAAACTTGCAGCTTAAAGGGCAATCATGACTTGCTAAATTTGGTTGTTGTTTTTGTGAGTTGCCATCAAGGTGATCCTTTACTCACGACGACCCCATGTGTGCAGAGTAGACCTGCTCCATAGGGTTTTCAAGGCTGTGACCTTTCAGAAGCAGATCACCAGGCCTTTCTTCTGAGGTGCCTTTCGGCTAGTAGTCAAACACTCAAATATTTGTGCCACTCAGGGACTCCTAAATTTGGTTAGAGTCTATTATTTCATAACTTGAACTGCTTTTTTTCTTTATAACTAGAGTTTAATTTCTCCAGAATCAAAGCAGAAAATTCCTAGAGAAATCAAAGACAATAAAGTTCCACAATTAGAACTAATCTACTTCTAAACCAAAAAAAAAAAAAAAACAGTTGCCGTCAAGTCAATTCCAACTTATAGCAACCTTTTAGGCATAGTAAAACTGTCCCATAGGGTTTCCAACACTGTAACATCTTTCTCCCCCAGAGCACTGGTGGGTTTGAACAGCTGATCTTTTAGTTAGTGACCGAACACTTAACCACTGCACTACCAGGCCCCTAAACTAACCGTAGGTTGCTATAAACTGTTTCTGCTTCAAAAAACCAAGAACTAACCCTGAGATGCACCCCTGATTGGAATTTCAACTTGACAGATTCTGAAAACTATTAACTACTGTTTCAAAAGAGGTTGGCTATATAGAAGCAAAGGGCAGAGAAGGCTACAAATTAGATAATCAAATTTTAGATAATAAAAACTAACAAAGAGCTCAATTAAATGTCATCTTTTAATAAAATCCCTTAACTTTTAGACAAAATGTCTTTAAACTTTTCCCATTTTGATTATTTCATATTGGAAAATTATCTTCCAAACTGAACTAAACTCATGTATAATCATACTGACCACTTATAAATCATATACCCAGAAGTTTCTCTTTAAAGGAAAACGTTAGACAACAGAGTAAAAAATCATGTGGTTACTTTCCATTGTCACATGATAGGTCAACGTACAGTTAAGGAGTGCTTTCACTAGATAGTAATTTCCTATCTGCAGGCTGATGAATAAACAACTCAAAGTGAGTGACTTAGCATACCCTCTTCCAAACAGCAGTAAACTTTTTTTTATACTTGTCCACCTTATACAGTCCCTTAATTGTGACCGTGCTGGTGAAATATTGATGGGAGAAGTGAGGTAAGTGAGAAAAATCCCAACATTTCTACTGACCAAGAACATCGTATTAGATATTTATATGACACCATAATCACCAATTAATATATATTGTCCAGAGAACATCACAGTTCTTCTCTCACAATTCATTAACGAATTCTGGTGAGACTGGTATAAGCTGGTGCAACACTGGTAACACCTGTCCTCTTTCTAGGAACTGCAAAGAATTTACTAAGTCATCAGTAAGGTTCTGACTGTCATCAGACCTGGCTTGAAAGAACTGACAAGGTTCTGAAACATTTCAAAATCTCATATGCACTTACTATCTTATTTTCTCCTTTTTATGTTATTAGGTTGCATTTCTACTTCCAACTACTATTCTCAGTGAACATATATAATGTACAAAAGCTCAGCTTCTAGTGATCTCAAGAGGTAAGAAACTGCCACAACGGAGTTCCAACTAAAAATATTATGATCAACTGTAGATGTATCTCTAAGTAAAATAAAGTCATAAGGAAAAAAAACTCTAATAGACTATTGTGCCCTCTTATCACTAAAAAGAGAATGGCTGTTTTCTTCAACCTGGTTAGTGGTTCTAAAACAGTATCATTTTCCTTTATTTGGGAGAAAGGGAGGGAGAAGAGTGTTTTTTACAGTAATAATAACCTAGCCCTTCAGAATCACAGGTATATGTACTTCCAAATCATACCTACAGGAAGAGGGTCCTTAAGGGACAAGAATTAGGCACGAAACCACAAGTTTCTCCTGATTCACAATGAGGTATTTAGTAAATGTCATAAGTGATCTTCACAGAACTCTACGCTGAGATACAACTGCTTCTAATAAACCAGCTCAACTTGTAGTAGTTACTCCTATTTTGATTATCAGTTGCTCAATTGTTATGGGGGAGCTGCTCTGCCTGGGAGAGATGAAAAAGGTATTAGTTAATTTAAAAAAAAACACTGTTCCTGGCAGTTTTCTCCCCTTCTTTCAATAGACTGTAGGTAGAGCCCGTCTAGTTATTTAGAATGAGAGAATGAAAAAAGGGTGGATTTTGTAACTATCGCATAGTTAATACAAAGATCTTAAAAATTTCAGTTTGGAGAAAGAGAACAATGGTTGCAAAAAATTAACGTATCCAAGTTAGAATGAAAACATTGCTATCCCAACAAACAAATCAACGACGTCTTTCTCAAATGCTGAGTAGAGGTGAGGACATTTGTAACTCTATATCCAGAATGCCATCTACCACACTGCAAAGACTAAAGGATAACAAGTTTCAGGGAAAATTCATCACTGATTTTCACGCTGATTTAATTATATGTCAACTATCCGTAGTCTACGTGCTAAATATGAAACATTTAATTGGCCTTGTTCAAGTTAACATCACACTGCCAAGGATTCCGTTTCGCAATATTGTCTGCATAAAGTGACAACTTTGACAGCTAAAGCTAATGTAAACTAAATAAGGTAACGCTTTTCAACGCTTCCTGTCAGTCCATAGGGCAGCTGCGATTTTTCAGGCTGTCTCTGAATCCCCGGATTCAATATTCACATTTGAACTGACCACGCGGTGCACTGCAAAAACAGTCACATGAACAGCGCGTGACTTCCATTGTGAAACAATCCTCCTTATGTTACTAGTGAACTAAAGTTACGGTGCACACACCAAAGAACCTAGACAGCACGCAGCTGATGCCTTCCCAGGGAATACAAGTGGCACCAGCACGAAATCATAGCACCTTCAGTGGAAATGCAAAAATGCCAACACGTTGCTACTTGTCACTAAACTCTTGCAGCCCTGGGGTAGCCAGGGGCCGCCGGGAAGCGATGGAAGCTCGGCTGCGAGCCCACCATCTTCGCGCCACGACCCTGACCATCATCAAAGACTCCCAGGAGACGAACGCCCACCACCCCCGCTCGCCCTGAACCGGCCCCTAACTCCGGGCGACGGCAGCCGCGAGAAACTGACCTACGCGGTCACTGGGGCTCCCAGCGCTCCGGGGGCGGGGCCACGGCTTCAGGACCGCCTGTCACCAACGCTGGCTCGCAGTCCCGCGGATCCTCGGCCCCAGCCTAAGGCCGGCCTCGGGGGTCCCCGCGCCGGGAACTGGGCGCAGCGCGAGGCAGCTGGCGCGGCTCTGCTAGGTGGCACCGCCCCTCCCCGCAGCCGCTCCGCCAAGCGCGCGCCTGGACCTTCGGCGCCCAGGCCGGCACGTGACCGCGTGCGGGCGCCCGCCCCCCGTCCCGACCCGCCCGGCTGCGGCCCCCGCTACCGGTTCCCCGCTTTACCAACGGTTGCCAGGGAGGCGGAGCCTTTGTACCGCACCCGCCGCACCCCAAGGCGAGAGAAGGGGCGGACCCCACCCCCAGGGCACTGAGAAGCTACCGGTGGCGAGGAAAGGACTCCCCTCCCCGCCAGCCAAAGCAAAATAAAAAGTACTGAGTTAATGCTCTGGCAATTTGTTATTAAATAAAGCATCCAGCTGCCCAGAATTTTTTTTGCTTTGATTGCGACTTGACCCTTGCGAACTTAAATTGGCAGTGTAAATTAGCAACACCTCTTTTTTTTCCTCACGTGTCAAAGGATGGCCTTAAAATGCCATACAGGTGTTAACTGTTCCAAGATAGGTATAAGTGAGGGATGCATAAAGACATGAGGATTTCCAAAATCTTCTTCGCTTCCTGCCCCCATCGAATCTTTCCTAGAGAGACCCCTCTTCAGACTTGACGCACAACGGGTCTAGAGGCACAGGCGTTAGCATATATTCTATAATGTGAAAGTTAAAATCTAGCATAATTACAAATTTTTTTAAGAAACAAAAAAGAATATGCGTGACTTCAAAAGACCAAGGGAATCATGAGTATATGAACTTTTTTCTACTTGTACTTTCTGGATTTTATTTAATGAACATGTTCTTTTATATTAAAACACTATTAAGTAGGTTTCATTTTTAACGGGACTGTAGTTTATAAACTCAATCTAGAAACACGTATTAAGAACGATTATGCCTGTTGGTCATTGTGCTACATATGATATATCCTGCGACATATATCGCATTTTAGAATGATGTCTGTGGAGAACACAAGCAGCCCTGCTTGTGTATCCCAGGCTAGATCATCTTTTTTTAAGTAAAACAGGCAACTGACTAGCACGATACTTCAACTGCAAAATGTGTAGTAACTAAGGCAATCACATTTGCCTTGCATTTTCTGAGGATACTGAATCATCTCCACAGCCAAAATAAAAACTATTTGAAATAATTTCCAACAAGATTTCACCTTGCAACTCCCTTTCCTGATTTTGTAAAAGAAAACTAGTCAGTAGGAGGATGAAATGTTAATCATTAAGGTTACCACTAAGAGAAATTCCAATCTTGCTAGGATTACTAATTGTACTATATTTTTACAGGACTCTCTTTGGTATTTACATAAAGACTCTTTAGGTAAAGATAGCTCCTCGGCATTTTGGTTATTGACAAGTACAGGTAAAAACAATGACGGTGTAACAGAACTCATTACTCTAGAGCGTCACTGTCTAATGGAACTTCCTGCAATGACGGAAATGTTCCATAGTTCTGTCTTGTTCAATACAGTAGCCTAGCCATGTCGCCACTGAGAACTTGAAATGTGGCTGGTGTGAATTAAATTTTAAATTTTATTTAATTTTAATAAATTTCAATAGTCACACGTGGATAGCAGCTACCTTATTGGACAGTGCAACTCTAGAATGATAAAGCAATCACTTTATTGTCCCCAATTATGTCACACGCTATTTTGAGAAACACTTGGCAGAAATAGAACCACTGGAACAAATTCATTAATATTTCCTCGACACTCCTTTCTGAGCTTATGAGCAATTTGATATTTTAATTTTACAAATGGAGCAGTAAGTTAAAATCATTATCTCATCCTGGTCTACACTGTATATGAGTCAGAAAAGAAATGGCAAGCTCCAGATGGATGGAAAAGGGATTTGGGAGTAACTAACCCTTTGCCCTGCCATTTCCATTCCTACCTGACCCAAATTGTAAAGTTAACCATGGTAACTTTAATGCAGGTTTCTGTTCATTAGAATTGCCTGTTGCCTGGTTCAGAATGAATCAGCCTGAAAACCCCCCCTTTTTTTTCAATTGTTTCAGGAACCTTGGGCATCCACAACTCTCCACCACTATTCCCCCGCCCACAGCTCAATGATTCCCCTACCCCCACCCCTCCATAATATGAATCGTTCCGGGTTACAGTACCTGATATTTTCGTTCCTGGAGTTTTGCCTTAAACCTGAAACAACTCAGAATGCACTGCGGGCGCTGCATGTTGTAAAGATACGCCCCTGGTGCCAGTGTGGCTTTGAAGTGCTGCAGGAGCACACTAAAGGCTTAAAAAAAAAAAAAAAAGGCTTGCGAAGCCTTAATAAAAGGCTTTATGGACTGAGACTTTGGGAAGGGCTTTGGGTAATTACTGTCTGGAATGCTGAAAAGTAGGTCAGATGTCATCAGACAAATCCAGGTAAATTGTTGGGTGGGGGGCCAACCATCCCCTTTAGCTACATATTAAGCATTTCGTAGTTATTATTGAAGACAGGACATCAAGGCTATGGAGTCATTGTTGTTTTCGTCTCTTAAAAGCTGACTAATTTTTTTTTGTCATTTGTGCCATTATGCTCAGTTTTTAATTTAATAACCAAAGTAAGCGATTTGGTACATTTTCAGGTATTATTCTCATCAAAACTAATTTTGTGCCTGCTCCTCTTTTCCTAGGAATGTGACACACGGATGTCTAAGCAACTGCCTTCCACCAATGTTTAGTTTTGCTGGGTCCCCACACAAAAAATTTAGAAAGAACCCCATGTCTGTAAGGTTTCTTCTTTGCAAGCATCAAGCACTGACACTGGCTAATTTAAACAAATGGGAAACTTATAAGTACATCAAACAGCTAAAAATCTAATCTGGAAAGGGCAGGACTAGCGCATTTCCCAGGATCAGGGTAGGAAGAGAAAGACGACGATTTTTCCAGGATATTGCTGCTGGGTAAGAATACATTCCAATTATTGTTTTTCTATCCTTCGTCTTTCTTCCTAAGGGGCAAAGTTGACAGAGTCTTGTTCGTTTGTAGAGCTGAGCACCTTGGCTAACAAGGCTAACTTCCCTAGGAAGAGTAGCCCTCCCTCCCCCCACTCACATGAAATCTGGGTTCAGTGTTATCACCAAAGGAAGGGGGAATGGGTAGGGGGCATTCAGATTTACAAGCATGCCAGTTACTGCCTCTTACCCTTTTTTGCTTATTAATCAAATTCTTCTCTTTTATACCTTGTACCCTTAAGGCCTGCCCTCCTTGGGAATTTTCCCAGCTCTACCTTTAGCCCTTCAACTCTACTTGTAATGAATATACTATGCTTTTCCATCCATAATTGTCTGGTCAAGCAGTATTACACTACCCCTTCTTGAAAGTTTCAGAAAATCTGCCTGCCTAGAGTCCCCTTTATGCCTTCTTTATGCAGGTGGTAGACCTGGCAATGTGCTCCCATAAAGATTACCTACTGCCATGGAGTCAATTCTGACTCATAGTGACGCTACAGGACAGAGTAGAACTGCCCCGTATGGTTTCCAAGGCTGTGAATCTTTACAGGCAGACCACTACATCTTTCTCCCGAGGAGTGGCTGGTGGGTTCAACTGCCAACCCTTCAGGTAGCACCCACGCACTTAACCACTGTGCCACCAGGGGTCCTTCCCATAAAGGTTACAGCCTGGAAAATTCTACGGGGCAATTCTAGTCTGTCATATAGGGTCACTATCAGTTGAAATCAACTCAACGGCCTATAACAACAATAACACAGTATACTATAAAAAACCCAAACCAAATCAACTGCCGTCGAGCAGATTCTGATGCATGGCAAACCCCACGCGTGTCAGAGTGGAACTGTGCTTCACAGGGTTTTCATGGCTGATTTCAAAAGTAGATCACCAGGGCTTTCTTCTGAGGTACCTCTGGATGGAACCTTGAACCTTTCCGTTAGCAATCAAGCACATTGACTGCACCATCCAAGGACTTCATATATGCTGGCAAACCAAAACTCAAATCCATTGCCATTGAGTCAATTCCAACTCATAACGACCCTATAGGACAACGTAGAACTGGCCCATAGGGTTTCCAAGGAGTGACTGGTGGATTCCAGCTGCTGACCTTTTGGTAAGCAGCTGAGGTCTTAACCACTGCACTTCCTGGTACATACTGTGCCCAACAGAGGAAGCTCTGTACTGAAGAGCAATTGCCCCTTCTAGATTCTCTCTAGGTATATTTGACTGTGAGTCATAGCAAGTACAGCCCTTAGCCAGGGTAGATGCAGAAAGGCGTACAGAAGGTAGTGAAGGCAGAGAAAACAGAAACCATAGGACAGCAAAAAGGACAGTAAAGTGAAGTTGATTAGCAGCAGCAGAAGCAAGAGCTGAGAGAACAATTGAGACTGCAGAGTGTGGAAACAGCAGAGCAGGGAACAAAGGGTGATGCTCCCTGCTGAGAAGGCATCTTGGGGGCTGGAGTTAGAACTTCAACAACCTTCCAGAGCCTAAATGATGTTCTAATGTGCATTCGGGCCAGCAGTATAGATGTTCCTGCACTTATGTCTCTATTATTGTAATAGATCCCTACTCTTTACCTCATATAACCTGAGTGTTTCTCTGTTCCTTGAACCGAGAAAAAGCCTAACACATCACCACTACCCCTTTCCCTGTTCACACATCTCTTTGTTTTTAATTTCTAACAAACAACACTCTCAAGAATCTCCTCTCTTTTCAGTAGTCATCTCTCTCCTCAGGGTTTCTGCTATTCTTTGCTCTTCTGAGATTTCCAAAACATGTATATTTTCCAGATACCCACTCACCCCCACCATCTATTCCTGTAGTCACCAGTTAGTATCTGATATACCCATGTCAAAGGTCCCATTCTCAATGAGTATACCCATAGCATATAATTTTAGTACATTAACTGAAGTCACAAAGACCTAAGGGAGGATTAGATGGATGAGTATTTGGGCCTGTATTGGAATATGGATCAAATCACAGTCTCATGGATCTCGGAATGGGAAGAGTCATCAGAAAGCATCTAGTCCAATCTCAAAACTAAAGCCAGATCGCCCTCAACCACATTTTGAAGAAGTATTCCCCCAGCCTGAGACCTGGAACTTCCCAGAGGGCAGATCACTACGATGCAACCTGAACCACTTTTTTCTCCAGCATTAAAACTGTTAGAACTTCCTCCTACAGAGGCAAATGCTGTCCCCACACGACCCTCACCTATTAGACCTCACTAGACAATATAAAGGCTGAACAGAATAAGTTTCACATGCCATCATTGAAAAGCTTAAAGACAACTGGCGTGAGCTGCCTTGGTTTTTCTTTTCCAGGCTTATATTTCTAGATGCTCCGACCCATCCTCACGCCCCAACTGGTCATGCCATTCTAACAGTTTGTTCTTTTCCCACTTAAAATTTAGCACCCAGGATTAAACAAGTCAAATCTGTTTCTTTAAAGCTAAAGAGTGTAGAGAAGTCTTAGTAAGTCCTATATATCGACTTTGCTCAACTTATGGCCCTTTGTCCATCATTATTATCGCTGACTTGTCCACTGCCCTCTGGTGGTAGCTAATCATTCCTCAACTAACCCTGGTTAGTGGTTAAGTGCTACGGCTGCTAACCAAAAGGTCGACAGTTTGAATCCACCAGGCACTCCTTGGAAACTCTATGGGGCAGTTCTACTCTGTCCCATAGGGTCACTACGAGTTGGAATTGATTCGATGGCAATGGGTTTTGGGTTAATAGAAAACTGGTCTGAGTGAATGGTGAGGATAGAAAGGAAGGAGGGAAGGGGAAAGAAAAGAGGGAGGACAGAGTGATGGGTAAATGGAAGGATGGAAGGATGGAGAGAGACAGAGAAGAGAGCGTGTTAATTTGGAGAAAGTAGACAGGGTGCAGCAAAGAAGTGATACACTTACATACAAATTTCTGACCTCATGAAGTTTATTATCTAACTTGGGAGGCAAAGTATACAATGAAAACTTAACTAAAATGATATGCCATAACAACACCCAAAAGTGGTACATAAAATAAATTCTAAAGGAGTTGAGAGGACTAATCCGTGAGGACAAGAATAGAGAAGACATTTAGAAGTGACGACATTGAAACTTGGCTTCAGCATTGAATAGGCAACATGAGGAAATTGGAAATGAGTATCTTCAATATAGTCAATTTGAGAGATACAGCAAAAAAAAAAAAAAACTGAATATGAAGGCATATACTTTGAGCAAGAGCTCAATGCCAGAAAAATGCATTTACAAGTTATCTACAAATATTCATGACATTGTATAGGAGTGCCAGTGGAAAGAAGATCGGAATGGCATGTAGGGATGTAGCAAAGATTTTGTCATTCATCATTAAATTATTCCCCTATTAATTAGTCAATAAATATGTATTAACTGAGTAAATGACAAGATTTTGTGAGTGGGTAGATGTGCAAAGCACTATTCTAGGCTTTACCCCCACCAGCTTCCCTCCACACGCTCCACTTCTCTCATCTACTTGAGCAAGAAAACAAAAGCTATTAGATGAGAACTTCTTACCACCAAACCAAAAAACTTACCTGTGCCCACATTCTTTCTTCCTATTTCTTTTTCTTTTAAAGTGCAAGAGGCACCTCTTCTTTCAAAGGCCAGAATCTCCACTGGTGTTCCTGAGGCCCCCTTCCCACCTTCTCAAGGACCTCATTTCATCAGCACACTCTCTCTCTCTCCTAGATCCTCAAGCACTCTTCCAATATACCAGCTGCATAAGTATTCTCTTTCCTCTGCCATCTTTTAAGTCTTCCTGACAGATAGCAGCTTTTCTCTTTCCTTCTTCAAAGTGATCCACACAGGCTCTCTCCATTTTCTCCTCACTCTTTTCTTTACCTTATCACGTCCTCCCAAGTCCTTACCTTATTTGACCTTCCAGTAGCATTTGACACTGGCGGCCACTTCCTTCTGGGAATGCACTCTTCCTTTGGTTTCCCTAAGCTCCTTGTCCTTGGCTCTTTCATTACCTATTGCAAGTTCTGCCTTCAACTCTACCTCTCCTCATACTCTTCTTGGGGGGGTTCACACACTCCCATGGCTATAATAACCCTCTACATGCTCATGTCTCACAAATCTGTAATTTGGGTCTCAACATTTCTCCTGAGCTTCTGACCCACATACCAACTGATCAAAGTCAATACAAACAAAAGGGCAATTTCTCCTCTACCTGCTACAGACCTGCTTCCCTCCTTATATTCCTTCTTTGGTGGCAAGCACTCTGGTCTCTGTTCCTCTGTTCCTCCCATCCTACCTCATCTCTACTCTACCCCTACACACCCAACCCTAATCTATTCTCTACTGGTTAACTAGAGGATGTTTTCAAATTTTAAATTTGATCAAGTAATTCTCTTGTTTAACACTCTATTTTGCCTTTTAATTGACTTGAGGATGTAGTCTAAGCTCCTTAGCATCAGAAAGCCCTGCATTATGTCTAGCTTCATTTCTCACCACTACACCATGCTGTTTTACACTTCGGCAATTATAAACAACTTTCAGTTCCTTGTATTGACACAGTCTCTGATGCTTTAGGAGTTTTGCCTATGTTGTCTTTGTTGCCCTGAACTGTCTCCCCCAGCGTCTTCATCTTGTCGATGCTTATGCTGCATTCAGTGTGAGTTCAGAACTCAGTTCTCTGCAAAGGCCTTCCTTGGCCCCCTATCACTGGGTTATGTGCCCCTCCTACAGGCTCTCCTATTACCTTCTACTTACTCCTGTGATAGCATTTATCACACTGTCCTACAAGCACCTCTTATTTAGCTACATCTTCCATTAGACTAGAAGCAAACTGAAAGCAGTAGATGTCTTGCTGTAGACCAGTTTCCCCTCAGTCTAATACAGTGCATGGGAAATATTAGGAAATCAATAAGTGTTTGTTGAATGAATGAATAAAATGGGACTTCAAACTCTATCTTAAGATGTTGCATCCAAGGTATGAGGCAGTGTAGTATAGCAGGGTGTACACAGACTTTTGAACCAAAAGACAGGTTCAAATCTCAACTCACAGTCATTTAACCAGCTATGTGACCATGAATAAGTTATTTAACTCCTCTGAATGAAGAGCATACCCAGTGTCAAGTACTGAATGGGGAGCTGGCAAGATAAGGATAAAAAAAAAAAAAAAAAAGACATAATTGTAACCATCAGGGAAGCTGAGGCCAAAAAGACTTAGAAAAGTTGGGTGGTAGGTAGAAATAAAGAGCATTCCAAGCATAGGGAACAACATGTGAGACAGCCTGCAGGTAATAAATCACGTGGCTCATTTCAAAACTAAAATCAAACCTGTTGCCATCAAACCGATTCCAACTTACAGCAACCCTACAGGACGGAGTAGAACTGCCCCATAGAGTTTCCAACGAGTGGCTAGTCGTGTCAAACTGCAAACCTTTTGGTTAGCAGCTGAACTCCTAACCACTGCGTTAAAAGTAGTTCAGTAAAGCTAGAACACAAGGTATAGAACAGGCAGCTGGAGAGAGTTGGGATGAGGAGATGAGACAGATTTGAGATAAATAGGAGCCATGTCATAAAGGTTCACTTACACTGTGTCAAGGAGTTTAAGATTCATCCTCAAGGCCATGTTGTTAACACTCAATAAGCAAGAGAGTCATAATAACAGGTTTCTACCATAGAAAGGTTTTCACTGGCGAATACTTTCCAGATGTACACTGCCGGGTCCCTCTTCAGACCGGTTTCAGAAGAGGACGTGGAACCAGGGATATCATTGCTGATGTCAGATGGATCCTGGCTGAAAGCAGAGAATATCACAAGGATGTTTACCTGAGTTTTATCGACTATGCAAAGGCATTCAACTGTGTGGATCATAACAAATTATGGATAATGTTGCGAAGACTGGGAATTCCAGAACACTTAATTGTGCTCCTGAGGAACCTTTACATAGATCAAGAGGCAGTTGTTTGGACAGAACAAGGGGATACTGATTGATTTAAAGTCAGGAAACGTGTGCGTCTGGGTTGTATCCTTTCACCATACCTATTCAATCTGTATGCTGAGCAAATAATCCAAGAAGCTGGACTATATGAAGAAGAACGGGGCATCAGGATTGGAAGAAGACTTGTTAACAACCTGCGTTATGCAGACAACACAGCCTTCCTTGCTGAAAGTGAAGAGAACTTTAAGCACTTACTAACGAAGATCAGAGACCACAGCCTTCAGTATGGATTACATTTGAACATAAAGAAAACAAAAATCCTCACAACTGGACCAATGAGCAACATCATGATAAATGGAGAAAAGACTGAAGTTGTCAAGGATTTCATTTTACTTGGATCCACAATCAACAGCCATGGAAGCAGAAGTAAAGAAATCAAAAGACTCATTGCATTAGGTAAATCTGCTGCAAAGGACCTCTTTAAAGTGTTGAAGAGCAAAGATGTCACCTTGAAGACTAAGGTGTGCCTGACCCAAGCCATGGTATTTTCAATCACATCACATGCATGTGAAAGCTGGAGAATGAATAAGGAAGACCGAAGGAGAATTGATGCCTTTGAATTGCGGTGTTGGCAAAGAATATTGAATATACCATGGACTGCCAGAAGAATGAATAAATCTGTCTGGGAAGAAGTACAACCAGAATGCTCCTTAGAAGCAACTATGGAGAGAATGCGTCTTACATACCTCGGGCCTGTTGCCAGGAGGGATCAGTCCCCGAAGAAGGACATCATGCTTGGCAAAGTACAGGGTCAGAGGAAGAGAGGAAGACCCTCAACGAGGTGGACTGACACAGTGGCTGCAACAACGGGCTCAAGCATAACAACGATTGTAAGGATGGCACAGGCAGTGTTTCGTTCTGTTGTACATAGGGTTGCTATGAGTCGGAGCCGACTCGACGGCACCTAACAACATCATAGAAAGACTTAAGTCTTGTGGCTATGTGGAGAACGGGTTGAAAGACGGTGATGCTAGAGTCAAGAATACCAGTTACAAGGCTGTTGCAGTAATTCAGTCCAGAGATAGTACTGGCCTGAACTTTGCCAAGAACTATGGAGATGAAGAAAAGTATTAGTAGTCTAATTTAACGGACATTTAGGTGATAGAACAGAAAGAATGTGGTGACTGATGTGCGAGAGGAGTGAGGGACAAGGAAGAGTAAAGGATGGCACCCAAGTTTCTTATCCAGACCATTGGTATATACCGGTGCCATTACGGGGATGAACACAAGATAGAGCGGCTTTTGAACAGAGGACTGACATGATCAAAGTGATGCTTTGATGAGAGTGATTTGTTGGCAGGAGCAGGATGGGTAGAAAGGAAGAGTCTGAATTCAGGAAAACCAACCAAGGAGTTACTACAGTAGTTTAGGGGTGAGATGATAGGGCCTGAACTAAGATGAGCAGTGGGAATAGAAGGGAAAGGTCAATGTGACAGATTAGGTAAAGTAACAATAAATAGGGCTTAGCAATTTCAACGGAGAGTCTGGGAGGATAGGATTGAAATGCTAGATTGGGAGTTAATCTGAAGGTTCTTGAAAGTCAATCAAGCAGAAGAATTGAGACTTGACTCAGTAGGAAAAAATAAAACTGTAAAATATCCTTGAACTAAGAGGTATTTGAGGAATACTAGTTTAACAATAGTGTATGAGGGATGAACTAGAGTGAGCAAAGAATGGAGGCAGCAAGAAGAATGTGGTCATCATTTAAATATTAGACTAAGAGTGTCGCCATTACTGAGGAAGAATTTAAGGTACTGTGACTTATCTAATGTGACGTGTAAGGTAGTGGAAATAACTGACAGACAACCATGCCACTTAACACATCTTCAGTAATTACTTGTTTACCAGTTTATCTCCACCAAACTATGGGCCTTTTGAAATTAGAAAACATGTCTTTTTTGTTTTTATATCTTCAGTATATAGACCAGACTGTGGCAGAGATCAGGCTCAATGAATATTCTTGAACGACTAACTCAATGAATAAATACGTTGGAAAGGCAGAGCATGAAGGCAAGAGAGTTGTGGGAAGGTTTTGAATTCAGCTACAAAATGTTGAAATTAAGATGAGACACCTAAAATACCAATTTGTGAATAAACTTACAGAAAGACTAAGTGCTCAGAAGGTCAGCAGAGAGAACAAACCTGGAGGGAGGCATATTAGGGAGTCATTGGCGTTAATTATACCCTACTGCACCATCTGGCATCTGAAACAACACTGAAATATCAGTGGTGTCATATTACAACGCAATGTGGTCTGGGACAGGGATTCTGCTCCAGACAGCCAAAGAGCCAAGCTCCTTCCATTGTGAACATCACCATCGTCGATGGATGGTCTCAAAAAATCCAGTTGCTGTCAAGTTGATTCCAACTCATGGTGACCTCATGTATGCCAGAATACAATTGTGCTCCACTGCGTTTTCAACGGCTTATTTTTCAGAAATAGATTGCCAGGTCTTTCTTCTAAAACACCTCTGAGTGGTCTCAAACTTCCAACTTTCTGGTTAGCATTTAAGTACATTAACTGTTTACACTACCAGGGACTCTGTGGTCTCCAAAATCACTGCAAAAGAGAGAGTGCATGGAGGATTACACTTGAGGTTTTATGACCAGGCCTTAAAGTGGTTTACATCACTTCTACCACCCACTTTTTTTAAATTGTACTTTAGATGAAGGTTTACAGAACAAACCAGCTTCTCATTGAACAGTTAGTACACATACTGTTTTATGACAAACCCCACGTCAACACTCTCGCTTCTCGACCTTGGGTTCCCTATTACCAGCTTTCCTGTTCCCTCCTGCCTTCTAGTCCTTGACCCTGCTACCCACCCATTTTTGTTCTCTCAATGTCTTAAAACCCCAGACTGATTACTGTAATAGACAGTCCATTTGTCTCCTCAATCCATTCTCTGAACTTCTTTACTTTGATCTGTGTTCTGAGAGGCTGACCTCTATGGATTGAACCACCTGAAAGAGCTTCCCTTGCATTATGGCTTCCAGTTGGGTTTGGCCAATGAGAGGCACCAGCAGGAGAGTAAACAGGAAAAAAGAGAGGTTGAGGTGCCTATCACATCCGTACACCCTAACTTTTGTCAAGAATTTCTGGTAATGGCTGCATTTCTCTGTAGCCATGGCTTCTGTTTAGCAGTCCTTATGGCTCCAGCTAATGCTGGCCTCTAATACCTCTGTTCTCTTCAGTCCGGGGATCTTAGCATCTTCCCGCAATTAATAGTCCCTGGATGCTTCTCCATCCCTTTTGGGGCCACTTAACTTTGGCCATCCTTCTGCAAATTTCTCTTCAGTTAAATCCTTTGAGTATGCCATTTATTTCCTGTGAAACCCTAACAGATACACTGTTGACTGTTATTAGCTGCCATCCAGTCTGGCTCTGACTCATGGCAACCCCATGTGTTACAGAGTAGAACTGCTCCATAGAGTTTTCTGGGCTATAATCTTTCTGAAAGTACTTTGCCAGGCTTTTCTTCCATGAAGCTGCTAGGTGGGTTTGAACTGCCAACCTTCAGGTACCAGCTGATCACAAACTGTATGTGTCACCCAGGCTTCTCACTGCTAAAATAAAATTAAAAAAATTTCTTTTTAATTCTATTTCAATTACCAATGCTCTATTTTGTGGGTGATTTATTTGTTCCATCAAAAGGCGTATAAGTGACCACTGTAGTCAAAATTGTATTTTAGTATTACATCCTGAAAGTTTTGAGTCCACATCACACATTTTATAACCAGATAGACTCCAGTCTTGTCATTAGTTTGATTCCTAATATGGTTACGCATAACTCTAGTTTTCACCCATAGCTGTAGACACCTCATAAAGTGATCTGAATCACTCTATTCTCTTTCTTTGTAGTTTTGTTCTTCCTTTTCCTATTGGAGGCCATTTCTACTTATCATGCCCCCCGGATACAACATCACAGATGTAGTTTCAGTAATACTAGCTACCATTTCTTGAAAGCTTACTGCAGGCCAAGACATGTGCTGGGCACTCCTTTATTTAATTTTCTTAAGAATTCCCAAAATGGGCATTAATATCCTCATTTTACAAGAAAGGAAACTGAGGCTCAGAAAAGCTCAATAACTTGCCCAAAGTCACACGGCTAGTACATCAGTCAGAATATGAGTCAAATGGTCTTATTACCCGGAAACTGGACGGTAAGGTTAGAAATAAATGGTAGGTAGTTGTGTAACAGCAGTAGTGGGAAGGAGAGATTGGGCATATAAATGAATAGTTGAGACAGATTTGCTTGGCACTGTGAAAATGGCATAGATAACCTTGCTTGCTACACAGTGGTGGCAAGAGTGTACTCTGGATAACCAAAGTAGGTCACCGACAAAGAGAAGGACGGGAAAATTAATTTTACATATACATTTAGGAACAGTGAACAAGAGATCTAGAGTTTTGTTTCTACCACACAGCAGTTGCTTAGTTTTTAGATGGGAGGTCCTCAATGGTACAATGGTGGGAATTGTAACTCATTCATATCTGTGTTATTGTTGTTGTGTAGGTGCTGTCGAGTCAGTTCCGACTCATAACAACCCTGTGCACAACAGAACAAAACACTGCCCGGTCCTGCGCCATCCTTACAATCGTTGTTAAGCTTGAGCTCATTGTTGTAGCCACTGTGTCAATCCACCCTCGTTGAGGGTCTTCCTCTTTTCAGCTGACCCTATACTTTGCCAAGCATGATGTCCTTCTCCAGGGACTGATCCCTCCTGACAACATGTCCAAAGTATGTAAGGCGCAGTCTTGCCATCCTTGCTTCAAAGGAGCATTCTGGTTGCACTTCCTCCAAGACAGATTTATTCGTTCTTTTGGCATTCTTTGCCAACACCACAATTCAAAGGTGTCAATTCTTCTTCGGTCTTCCTTATTCACTGACCAGCTTTCACATGCATAGGATGCGACTGAAAATACCATGGCTTGGGTCAGGCACACCTTAGTCTTTAAGGTGACATCTTTGCTTTTCAATACTTTAAAGAGGTCCTCTGCAGCAGCTTTACCTAATGCAATGCGTCTTTTGATTTCTTGACTGCTGTTTCCATGGCTGTTGATTGTGGATCCAAGTAAAATGAAATCCTTGACAACCTCTATCTTTTCTCTGTTTATCGTGATGTTGCTCATTGGTCCAGTTTTGACGATTTTTGTTTTCTTTATGTTGAGGTGCAATCCATACTGAAGGCTGTGGTCTCTGATCTTCATTAGTAAGTTCTTCAAGTCCTCTCCACTTTCAGCAAACAAGGCTGTGTCATCTGCATAACGCAGGTTGTTAATGAGTCTTCCTCTAATCCTGATGCCCCGTTCTTCTTCATACAGTCCAGCTTCTTGGATTATTTGCTCAGCATACAGATTGAATAGGTATGGTGAAAGGATACAACCCAGACGCACATGTTTCCTGACTTTAAACCAATCAGTACCCCCTTGTCCTGTCTGAACAACTGCCTCTTGATCTATGTAAAGGTTCCTTATGAGCACAATTAAGTGTTCTAGAATTCCCATTCTTTCGCAATGTTATCCATAATTTGTTACGACCCACATAGTTGAATGCCTTTGCATAGTCAATAAAACACAGGTAAACATCCTTGTGGTATTCTCTGCTTTCAGCCAGGATCCATCTGACATCAGCAATGATATCCCTGGTTCCACATCCTCTTCTGAAACCAGCCTGAATTTCTGGCAGTTCCCTGTGGATATGCTGCTGCAGCCATTTTTGAATGATCTTCAGCAAAATTTTGCTTGCGTGTGGTACTAGTGATATTTTTCTATAATTTCCGCATTTGGTTGGACCACCTTTCTCAGAAATAAGCATAAATATGGATCTCTTCTAGTCAGCTGGCCAGGAAGCTCTCTTCCATATTTCTTGGCACAGATGAGTGAGCCCCTCCAGCGCTGCATCAGTTTGTTGAAACATCTCAATTGACATTCTGTCAATTCCTGGAGTGCTGTTTTTCGCCAAAGCCTTCACAGCAGCTTGGACTTCTTCCTTTAGTACCATCAGTTCCTGATCATATGCTACCTCTTGAAATGGTTGAACATCGACTAATTCTTTTTGGTATAACGACTCTGTGTATTCCATCTTCTTTTGACGCTTCCTGTGTTGTTCAATATTTTCCCCATAGAATCCTTCACTATTGCAACTCAAGGCTTGAATTTTTTCCTCAGTTCTTTCAGCCTGAGAAACGCCGAGCATGTACTTCCCTTTTGGTTTTCTATCTCCAGCTCTTTGCACATGGCATTATAACACTTCACTTTGTCTTCTCGAGCCGCCCTTTGAAATCTTCAGTTCTTTTACTTCATCATTTCTTCCTTTTGCTTTAGCTGCTCGACATTCATGAGCAAGTTTCAGAATCTCCTCTGACATCCATCTTGGTCTTTTCTTTCTTTCCTGTCTTTTCAATAACCTTTTGTTTTCTTCATGTACGATATCCTTGATGTCATTCTACAACTCGTTTGGTCTTCAGTCACTAGTGTTCAATGTGTCAAATCTATTCTTGATATAGTCTCTAAATTCAGGAGGGATATACTCAAGGTCATATTTTGGCTCTTGCGGACTTGCTCTGATTTTCTTTAGTTTCAGCTTGAACTTGCATATGAACAATAATGGTCTGTTCCACAGTTGGCCCCTGGCCTTGTTCTGACTAATGATATTGAGCTTTTCTATCGTCTCTTTCCACAGATGTAGTCAATTCGATTCCTGTGTGTTCTCATCTGGTGAGGGCCATGTGTATAGTCACCATTTACGTGGGTGAAAGAAGGTATTTGCAATGAAGAAGTCATTGGTCTTGCAAAATTCTATCATTCAATCTCCGGCATTGTTTCTATTACCAAGGCCATATTTTCCAACTATCGATCCTTCTTTGTTTCCAACTTTCACATTCCAATCACCAGTAATTATCAACGCATCCTGATTGCATGCTTGGCCAATTTCAGACTGCAGCAGCTGATAAAAATCCTCAATTTCTTCATCTTTGGCCCTAGTGGTTGGTACATAAATTTGAATAATAGTCATATTAATTGGTCTTCCTTGTAGGCATATGGATATTATCCTATCACTGACAGCGTTGTACTTCAGGGTAGATCTTGAAATATTCTTTTTGACGATGAATGCAACACCATTCCTCTTCAAGCTGTCATTCTCAGCATAGTAGACTTTATGATTGTCCAATTCAGAATGGCCAATAGCAATCCATTTCAGCTCACTGATGCCTAGGATATCGATCTTTATGTGCTCCATTTAATTTTTGACCATTTCCAATGTTCCTAGATTCATACTTCGTACATTCTACGTTCTGATTATTAATGGATGTATGCAGATGTTTCTTCTCATTTTGAGTTGTGCCACATCAGCAAATGAAGGTCCTGAAAGCTTTACTCCATCCACGTCATTAAAGTCGACTCTACTTTGATGAGGCAGCTCTTCCCCAGTCATCTTTTGAGTGCCTTCCAACCTGGGGGGGCTCATCTTCCAGCACTATTCCAGACAATGTTCCACTGCTATTGATAAGATTTTCGCTGGCTAATGTCTATCAGTTTGTCGTACTGTGGGGGCTTGCGTGTTGCTGTGATGCTGGAAGCTATGCCACCAGTATTCAGATACCAGCAGGGTCACCCATGGAGGACAGGTTTCGGCTGAGCTTCCATAGTAAGACAGACTAGGAAGAAGGACCTGGCAATCTACTTCTGAAAAGCATGAGCCAGTCAAAAATTCATATCTGTAACAACCTTTATAAAACTTCCACACAGCAAGCAGCAAAAAATATTAAGTTTGACAGTGAAACTTCATACTGCTTTATGAAACATTCTTTATAATTCAATGGTAAAAATATAATATATGCTATAATTCAACATATAATAACAGTAATAATATTTAGTGAATGCCTATTATGTGTCAGGCAATATGCTGAGCCCTTTACATAGATTGGAGACCTGGTGGCACAGTGGTAAGGAGTTCAGCTGCAAACCAAAAGGTCGGCAGTTCGAATCCACCAGGCACTCCTTGAAAAGCCCATGGAACAGCTCTACTCTGTCCTATACGGCTGCTATGAGTTGGAATCAACTCTACGGCAACAAGTAACTAGTACATGATCTACTTCCAGAAAAAAAAAATAAAAAATCAGCCACTGAAAACTCTATGGAGCACAGTCCTACTCTGATATACACGGGGTCACCAAGAGCTTAAATCGACTCAATGGCAATGGGTTTTTTTTTTTTTTTTAACCTATCTTGACAGAATAAATCAGATTTTAACATTTTTTAATCCTGTAGGACCCTTTAATTAGAATTCAAATGGCCATTCATTCTAGAGCAAGTAGTTTCCTAGGCCCCCAGATCAGATATCCTATCATGGGTGATGTGGCAACCCAAAAGATGATTTGAAATGGCTGCACCCTCAGGGGTGTGCTTTGGAACCTCCTCACTTCTCTTCACGACCTTCTCTCCATCTCCAGATGAACCCTTTCCCCAACCACCTAATTTATGCATTCATTCAACTAATATGTTTCTAAAATATTTTGTTGGGTTTTAGGTGAAGGTTTACACAGCAAGTTAGATTCCCTTTCAACAATTCATACACAAATGTTCCATGACATTGGTTACAGTCCCTGCAATGGGTCAGCACTCTCACCATTTCCAGCCCACCTGCCCCGTTTCCATCCATCTAGTTTCCCTGCCCTCCTTGCCTTTTCATCTTTGCTTCTGGGTACACTGGTGACTGGTCTGGTATAGTAGATTACTTAAAGGATAACATTTCTCACAGGTGGTGGTGTTTATTTTATAGGCCAATCTATTATTTGGCTGAAAGCTGACCTCTGGGAGTGGCTTCAGTTCCCAGTTGAAAGCATACCTTAGGGCAGTAGTCTCAGGGGTTCTGCTAGTCCCTATCAGTACAGTAAGTCTGGTCTTTTTTTATGAATTTGAGTTTTGTTCTACATTTTTCTCTGATTCTAACCAGAACCCTCTATTGTGTCCCTGGTTGGACTGGTCAGTAGTGATATCTGAGCACCATCTAGTTCTTCTGGCCTCAAGCTAGAAGAGGCTGTGGTTTGCGTGGGCCATTAGACCTGTGGGTTAATTTGTTCCTTGAGTCTTTGGTTTCTTCCACTCTCCTTTGCTCCAGACGGGAAGAGACCAATAGTTGCCATTCAACTAATATTTACTGAGTATCTACTATATGCTGGGGCTGCTTCTGGTGTTGGGGACACAGTGATGAATAAGATAGACAATATCTATGCCCTCACAGAGCTTACATTCTAATTGAGGAAGGCAGGTCACAAACACATTAAAAATACATAAGGTAGATAATTGTTGGATGCTGATTAGTACTGTGAAGAAAATTATGTAGGATAATGGCACAGTGTGAGAAAGAAAAAATCACCTCTATTAGCTGGGAGCTGGCCCTGCACTCACAGCTGGACTGTGGTGGTATCCTGCTGAACATAAGCAATTTCACAGCACATCAACTTCAAACTAGGTCACTCTGTGACCATGATGAAGCAAGACAAAGAAAAGATCACTCTGTAATCATGTCTGGGCACAGGCAAAACCAAGGACACTGCAAACCACTAAAATGGACAAACATCCTCTTCTTCCAGCTAACATGAGTAAATGCTTCCTCTTTACCAGTTACAGGTTTAGTCCCACTGTTTCTCCTGCCTCCAAGATAAGATTCATTGAGGTACTCCATCTTAGAATTACTCCTCTTCCCTGAGAGCCCCCAATCCAAAGAAAACCCCACTTATTTGAGCACTCCCACTCAAATCACTGAACCCAAACCCAAACCCTCTAACAAGCCCCTGGTAGCACTTTCTTACTGCGATGCCTCACCTTCACCATGGGGTGTCAGGAGATGCCTTTGGCACCATTATTTTTTCTAGCTGTTGTTTATCCAATTGTCAGTTAGCCTTCCCAGGCTGCAGCGTTATTTATAATCATGTTACATTAAAGGATTTCTTTCTTTCCCTAATTGCTTGTTAATCTTGACTCTCCTTTGACATTATTTCCTTGACAGGGCTTCTCCACAAATCTCGTACCCAGTATTTTAATCTTCCTTTGTAACTTTTATCACTTTTCTTGGCCATGATGGGTCAAACTGTTGTCTAGAACACAAATAAGTGGCACAAAGAGAAACTACTGACATTCATTGCTCTATAGCCAGCCATATTAGCTTTCACTGGTTGAGAAACACACAAAGAATAACGACTCATTAATAGTGTACCAAGATGGCTCATTTATTTTTGGTTTCTTAAATATTTTAAGGGCATAATTCCTTAAAATATTTTAGAAACAGACACTATTACTACTACTTAATACTATACAGCAGAATTCACCCGTGTTACAGTGTATCCTACAGCAGCATGCATTAGGCTGGGTCCTGGAGAAATCTAAATCAAACCAAATCCGTTGCCATCGAGTCAATTCCAAATCACAAATGAGGTTAAATGTGCGAGAAATGCATTAGGGGAAACGCTTGTGAGATAAAATGTGGTAGGAGCCTGAAGAGGCTCAGAGAGTCACCAGACAGATGCAAATCTTACCCCTGAATAGAAGGGAAGGGAAGCAGGAAGATTGATCGTGTGGAAGAAGTTCTAAGTTCAAGCAGGCTTTCAGGGAGTCCTGGGGCCCAAATCACCGATCAGAAGGGTATCATACCTCCCAGGGATGGGCCAGCCTTAGTGTCTGCACTCTTGGCTGGGAGCAATCCACGAGAAGCATGGTCTCTGTGCAAACATGGTAATATATTTCATAGCCGAGGCCTAAGGGGGAGGGCAGGTAGGATGTGTGCCCTGGGCGTTGGTGTGCACCTTGGGTGCTGGTTGAGGCGGGCTCCAATGAGCAGTTTCTATGGGCCAGCACAGTTTCCATCACCAGCTGTGAGAAATCGTATGGCAATTTAATACTAATTGCCCTAGGTGGTATTTTCTGCAGTCAGGCCTGTTTCAGAGCACAGTACCTGGGACCCTCCATCAATTACTCTTGCTGCTAAGATCTGAGAGGCACTTTCTCATTGCCAACACACAAAATTCTCAAAATGTAATGTGCATACAAATCATCTGGTGATCTTATTTAAATTCAGATTCAGTGTGTCTGGGGTGGGGCCTAAGACTCTGCACATCTTATATGCTCTCAGGTAATACAATGCTGTCGGTCTACAGACCTCACTTTGAGTAGCAAGGTCCTAGAGAACACTCAGAAGGGCTTGATTCAAACCATCTGAACAGGCTTACGAAGAACCCGTCTCAGGCTTAGTATCTCACCAGTATCTGCGACCTCTGTTGCAGTCAGAAGATGTACACAGCTCCAAGTTAGATTTTTCCTTTCAAATAATTCATTCCCCCTTGCTTCAAACATCACACTGTCAACCCCTCTTGCCACACTGCTTGCACAACTCTTTTACGAACAGCTCGATACATCTGCACATGTGTATTCGTTTTTGGTACCAAGAGAGGGCTTGCAGGGTTTTGGCTGTCTGGGATCTCAATCATACTGCCTTCCCCCTCCAATTATTTGATTTGGATAGTTTGCTTCTTCATTTTAAGCAGAACAGTTTCAAGGCCCTCCTTCCAACCAACCAAACTGAGCTCCAAAGTCCATGTTACACAGAAATTCTGGTGCAGCCAGTCGTCCCATTTCCCTTCCAGGTGGCAGTCCTGAGGGATTTGGCCCCATGCATCTCCTCCAGCTGGCCTGAAGACTTCTACAGTTATCCTAATACACGAATCTTTCCATCTATCATTAAATAGAACTTCCCCTTTCCTAGGAGTCCTGGCTGGTGCAAATGGTTAAGCACTCGACTACTAGCCGCAAGGCTGGCAGTTCCGAACCCACCCAGAGTTGCCTCAGAATCTGCAAGGTCACAGCCTTGAAAATCCTATGGATTATAGTTTGACTCTGTACAATTCCCTTCCTTCACTCTAGCTACTGACCTCTCTGTGTACCCTGGCTTAATTCCCTACAGTGTCTATTGTAGTGCGACATGAAACCTCTTTGCAGTGAATGATTTGGCCTTTTATTCCTGGTTCTGAGTGGGGGCTGACCTGACTAAGAGGGATCACCTGTGGGCCCAAGCCTGCCTAAGCCTCAGGAGGCTAGTGAGGTCAATAAAAGCCTGGGAAGAAGGTGGCTTGCTGGGGCCTCCTGGATTGAAGAATGTGAACATTCCGCTCTCTGAGGGAACAGCATTTCCCCTGGGGACACGGGAGCTTTGTGCTGAAGAACCCTCCCTCCCCGCACCGCCCCCCCCCCCCCACGGCCTCCAATCCTTGTCCCAGGCGTGAAGATGTTAGCCCAGGGGATCAGACATTGGGAAATTCTTCAGAAGACATCAGCACCAGTAACAGCAGAAACCTTGGACCCAGTAGAAGCAGCTGTTGCTAGGTCGAGTTGGTTTCAACTCATAGCCAGGAGAAACAGAGGCAGAGCCCAAGAGAAAGCAGAAGCCAGGGTCTGCTGAGCAGAGAAGCGAAAGCAGTGGACTGAGATGAGTGAGCCCAGAACTATAATGTACTCGGGGTTGTGACAGCACTGGAAGCAACAGAGATCAAGTGTGGGCCTGGCAGCCACAGATACCCAACCTGAAGCTCACTGGAGCCTGTCCCAAGTGCAGGGGGGCCTGTTGAGTTCAGGGGAAGCCTGCCCCTGAGCCTAGGTGCATCCCATGCAGGGGCTGCCCTCAGCAGTTCTGCATCAAGAGCTGTGGTGATGCCGGCCCAGGACTGTCTAGAGGCTGCTGTGCCAAAGCTGGACCAGCAGCAAACCTGCTGACAACTAAGATGTGCCCCCCCAGTGACGTAAGAGTAAATATTGATTTTTCCAACCTGAAACTTATTTAAGAGTGAACATTGATTTCTATTTACTGTTTGGTGGCTACTTTCCATGTGCTAGTGCTCTGAGAGTGTCTTGTGTGCTCTGGCTCTGATAGGATGAATATGATATTATCAGTGATCAACCTGAGAGTACATGGCATGTAGAAGATAGTGGTTTTCACGCTTTCTTCTAAAGCCATGGAATCTTTTCTTCAAAGAAAGCTTATATTAAATAGATTAGGCTGGTCCAGCTGAAACAGCTGGGGATGAAATTAGAGGTGGTCAGGAACACACCTTGTCTTCAAGGTGTTCAAACATTATTCTGAAAGCTGTGGGGAGCACACAGAGGATTTCAAGGAAGAGAAACACAAGACCAGACTTGTACATTTGAAAGATCACTCCGGCAAAGGTGTAGGGAATGACTTAAAGGGGGTCCGGATGGAGGATCTGAGGAATATAAGTGATATAAAGGAATCAGAATCATCAGAACTTGGCACCTGGGTACGGAGGCAGTGAAAATGGGGAATATTGTATGTCTTCCAGGTCTCAAACTTGGGCAACTGCTGATGTAGTGATGCTGGGTTGCCAATCACCGAACTGGGGCAGACAGGAAGGACAGGTTTAGAGAGAAAGATAATGAGTTCAGTTTTGAACATACCAAGTTTCAGGGAGACATCCAGTAACCAACTGGCTAAATGGATGTGAAAAGCAGCAGAATCTGGCTTAGAGACCCCTCTTGTATCCAGCAGTATGTTACTGTTTGCAGACCATTTTCCACTTCTACTGAGAACGGTTTAATATGAACTACTCAAAATTCATATTGTCTTTAACAACTGAATTGTCTGTAAAATCTTGGTGTCTTCCAGTGTGTTCTGCAAAATGTAGGTTGGCTGCTACACTTGTTACTTCAATAATTATTTCTTTCTCTTTCCAAAGTGTTCTTTGCATATCTGAGTTTTGGGCCCTATTCAGAGTTTTATGTATTGGCCATATATGCTCGAGCAGGTCAAAGAAACAGGGAGGATTTTGTTCTGCTCCCTTTAGAAAAGTCATTTCCTTTTAGAATCGGAGCTCAAACAAAAGTATAAAGTCTCTAGCTATGAGAAAATAAGAATTAACAGAAAATCATCAGAGTAACCTGCGGAAGGTAAGATGATAGGCTGGGTTACTATGATATGTGGTAAGAAGGGAGCTACTACATGTAACCAACTGGACAGGTGGTGCTTTGTTTAGATGATTAAGTTATGCTGTGCAATGTTTTATGTGATGCTTTAATATGCTGGCTTTCGATTTTGAGTTTAAAATCCTTAAGGGGCCACTGATAGGGAAGAGCAGTTGCTGAGAAGTTGAGACTTCAGGTCCATTACCAATATTTCAGCCAGAGCAACCTAATCTGTTTCACATACATTTTCATTGAAGAACAGATTCTGTGGCCTTTTTTTTTTTTTTAATGTGTGAAAATCACTATTTTATGAAATGGAAGCTACAAGGCATACAAAGGTCAGTGAAGAAAGAGGTTAGGGTGAAGGATGGAAACCTGTTTAAGATAGATGGACAGCTACATAATATTAGGATAACTGCAGAAGTCTTCAGGCAACCTGGAGGAGATACATGTGGCCAAACCCCTCAGGAATCCCAGGCAAAGTCTCCACCTAGAAGAGAAATACCATAATGAATTGATTGCACCACGGACTCTGGAGCCCAATTTGGTTGGAAGAAGGGTCTTGAAGTTGTTTTTGCTCAAGACGAAGAAAATATACACTGTCCAAACCAGTTAACTACAAATAATTCACAAATAATTGAAGAGAGAGGATGTGATTCACACAGGGCTAAAGCCCTCCAAGCCCTCTCTTGGAGCCCAAAACAATGCACACATGCAGATTTATGGAGGTGACCATAGAGAAGTGTGTACACAGTGTGACAGGAGGAGACTGAGAGCTGTGATATCAGCGGCAATAGAATATATAAACTTCCTTTTCCTCTCTGGAACATTTTTGCTCCCACTCTTCAATTAGCTAACCTCTTTCTGGCCTTCCACAACTCCGTTCAAGCATTCCCTCCAACAAGAAGCCCCATATAATTTGAATAGGCCATCTTTGTGCTACCAACGCAATAAGGCTTACTCCTAGTCAATTTTACTGTTGACTTTTGTTCTCCCACATCTTAGCTCATTAACAAACCTTTTTTTTTTTTGGCAACTCTAGTGCGTAGCACACTAAGAGCCTAATAAATGTCTGTTGAATTAATAAATCCACAAGGTTTATACTATGATTCCCTCAAAGCAATGCAGGTAGAATTCTTAACAGGTACTTACGTAGCATAACTGTGTCTCAGAAAAGAGTTTTCAGGGGAGCCTGAAAAATGCCCATGACTACGGAAGAAAGGAGGAATACCCGGTGGTGCAAGTGGTTAACACACTGAGCTCGTAACCTAAAGGCTGGAGGTTTAAGTCCACCCACATGCACATCAGAAGAAAAGCTTGGAAATCTACTCCCCCAAAATCAGCCACTGAAAACCCAAGGAGCACAGTTCTACTCTCTGGGGTTACCATGAGTTGGATCAGACTTGACCACCGCTGGTGCTGGTTCTAAGGAAGAGGAGAACAAACTTAATATTTTGAGTTTTTGCATATGAATGTGTGGAGAAAATGAGGCAAAAAGGGATAAAATACCTAGAAGGGGTTTATTTCTCAGTGTAACTCTAGCCATTTGTCTTGAATAAGGTGACTGATACAATTCACAACCAATGTACTGCAATGTATGAGTTGGGGGCAAAGCAGAAATAACACAAACTATGATTCACATTTTTTGAATAATGTAACAAAGATTCTCATGTTGACTGGCATAACTAGTGTCACGTATAAAAGTTGCTCCTAGACAAAATTTTTAAGAACAGTAAAGAAAGCTAATGCAATACAACGGTGGGTGAATATAATTCTTCCTCGTGCTTTTAAAATTGTTGCCTGCTCTCTCCTCGCACTTTTTTTTTCTGTAAATCAAACCCATCTTTGTCAAAATCATACAAAATAACTTTAACACATTAAAACAACAACAACAAAAAACCCTGCCTTCAAACGCAGACGAGTCTGGTACTGTAGACTGCGGCTGAGTCCCTTCCTGGGACGTAGCGGTAAACTCGACTCTCCGACGTCTCCGGGGGTTATGATGCTACCGAGACCACAGTGGACGAGTGGACAAGCAGAAGCCCCCAGCCCCAGCGAATTTCCTGGAGACAGAACCAAGAAAGCTTCCTCACGGGAAGACAGTTTCCCCGGGGTGAGGAGAGCGTGGGCCTGCAGCCCTCTCCGCGCTGGCCTCGCAACCCGGAAACAGATGTGGGCGGCGGCGCTGCCGGGTTGCAGTTCCGGGTCAGGCCAGTTGCAGACTGCGCTGTGTTGCTGCCGCAGTGCCCCGCCTCTGCGCTCTGGACTTGGCGGTAGCTGCCCGGCAGCTCCTAGAGTCAAATGGCTGAGGGAGATCCAGGGACCGACCAGAGGCAGGTGAGGCCCCGTCGGGCGCGGATCCAACAGGCGTGACTTGGCCTCACTTTGCAGACCCCGACCTCCTCCGCAGAGGGGCTCTCCACCCGGGGTCACCCCCAGTCCCACCTGCACCGCCCGGCAGTGGCGTTTTTTGCACCACCTTCTTCCATCTTTTCTGGCGTTTATCCTTGGCTGCGCGCTCTTGGGCCAGCGGTTCCCCAGCGGTAGTGGGTTCGCCTCGGGCAGTGTCATGGCCAACCATCAGCACGGGATAGCACGTCAAGCATCAGAGGCCGAAACCTGGGTTCTGCTCCCTGCTCTGTTGCTGCTGGGTCATTTTGGACCAGCCATTAGAGAACCCCCGTTTCTTCCTTTGCCAAGTGGGCAGTTACGCAGACCGTTGAGCTCCCTGCAGGGCCACCGAGTTTTCCTCATCTTAGTACTGAGCTTTCCGCGGTGCCTGGCTTATGTGGGCGTTCAGTAAGGCTTTTCCCACAGGCCTATGCGGTCAAAATGAGATGATAGAAAATTTAATGCGTATTTGGTTCTGGTTTCTCATTTTTAGCTCCAGTTCTTTTTCTTCTTAAACCCCAAATCAAAATAGTGATTCCTGGAAGGTTTTGAGGATGTGCTTGCCAAAAACAAAGCAACTATCACCCAGCCCACGTTCCCCATACCCCCCTCCCCCAAAACAATAAATCAAACAAAAACCGAGTGAGACCCAGCAGGAATCTAGGGCTAATGCGTGGCAAGACCTTACCGGGAGTGGGAATGGGGATTGCCTGCTTAAAAAAAAAAAATAGGGGGAGCCGAGAAAATAAATGTTTCTTCTAAATTGTGAGTCTCAATACAGGGCATGGGACTGTATATATATATTGTGGCTTAGTAGTGACCAGAAGCACAATAATGTAGTAGCCAGGCTGGTTTCCAGTCATCTTAATAGTGTCTGGCAACCTACCCACAAAGCAGGACATGGTGACCTCTGCTGAGAATCTTTTGACCTCCTAAGGCTCATCCAGGGCTTCCTTATCCAAGTGTTCTTTTTTTAAATAGGCTAGTGATGTTAAATGTAAATAACTTAAAAAGCAGTAAGGAGGAATCAGGTTTTTAGGGTATATAAATTTGTTGACTTTTTTCCCCCTGGTCACCTTCTTTCAGAATGAGGAAATTGAAGCCATGGCAGCTATATATGGCGATGACTGGTGTGTCGTTGATGAGTGTGCCAAAATATTTTGTATTAGAGTTAATGACACTGCAAAAAATCCCAAATGGACACTTTGCTTGCAGGTATTTTTTTCCCCTTTTCTAAAGCCATTTTCCAGTTACGGCACTGACTGTGTGATTGTGTGATTGACCACTATTCTTTTAACTAAAATTTTTTATGTTCTAAATTGCCTTTTGTTGTTGTTGTTGGCTTTTCTCAGTGATCTGTTAAACGTATGGCTAATTAAATCTCAGATCAAGCCGTGCTTTAATATATAGCTTCATTTTTTATCTCAATTCTTTTAATTATTTAAAATGTTCTTAATGTACCATTGACAGGCTTGAGTTTCACTTCCTTTCATTTATCCTGTCCATCTAATAGGTGAGTGTCTAAATCTGGGAAGATGACTAACAGTAAAAGGAAGAATAAGTAATTTAGATGATTCATAGAGTATATATTCATTTCTTTATAACCCAGCATCTGATAGGATAAAATAAAGATGACTTCCTATACTTTTAACATGAAGGATGCTACATTGAGCTTTTGTCAGTATTTTTACAGTAATAATGATTTGAAAAGAAATGTACTGTTTTCTGTTGTGTTAGCTATTCCATCATAAGTTTAATAGGATTTTATATTATATCATTATCATATACTTAATAGGATTTTATATTTTATAGGAATTTGTTTTTTGCATATGTCTTCAGAAGAATACCTGAAAAATGTTTTAATACCACTTGATCCATTCAAGGTTAGGGTATAGGGTCCCTATATCAGTTTTCCTTTTGTCCTTCTACTCATATTTTCACATTATCATTGATTTTACGATTTCTATGCGACTGATGATCTTCTCCTTTAAAACTGCTGCGTCACTAACACCTATCCAGCATAGACGCAGACATACTAAGGGGGAGCTCACTGCTGAGATTTAACAAAACAGTGGTTTTGTTTTTTAGTCTGGCAAGTTAGAAATTTGTCCAATGACTAGCTTTACAAATACTATTCTTGATCCATGATAAAGTGTATACAGATTTGTTTTTAAACTGCTTCATAGGTGCTGCTACCGAAAGAATACCCAAGTACAGCTCCACCCATTTATCAACTGAAGTAAGCAATATCTCTACATTTATATTTTTATAAAAGGATTATACTTCTCAAAGACTGTTTCTCTTTACATTGTGTTTATATAAAAGACCTTTCTTTTTAAAATGCATGTAGAAGTTAAAAACACCTTTTGGACTTGCTTTACAGCATTTAAATAAAAAATTATATAAAAATACCTTGAAATATGCCACTTAGTTTAAAAGAAAACCTCAGGGTTCCTAGGAATACATTAGCTACAGAATTGTTTTTAGAGGTAGAGAAGGAAACCTTCTTTAGGCAGCCTGTTGTTGTTAGTTGCCATAGCAGTGATTCTTAACTCATAGCAACCCTGCGTCATAGCAACCCCGCGTGACAGAGAACTGCCTCATAGGGTTTTCTAGATTTTAATCTTTATGGGAGCAGATTGCCGGCTCTTTCTCCTGTGGAGGGGCTGGGTGGGCTTGAACCACCAACCTTTTGGTTATGCTGTGTCATTAGGGCTCTCTTTAGACAACCTAGTCATCTAGAATCCCTGGCCCTTGGAGCCTCTCCTAATCTAGTTCTGATGACCTAGCCACAGTTCCTTGATGTACCTTTACCCAAGATTGCCTGCCTTCTAGAAGTGGTGCTTCTGGTGCTTCTCCCTGCCCCTCCCCCCAGCTCTTGTTGCGCAGCCATTTTCTTAGCAACCCAGGCTTAATCTTCATGAATCCTGACCTGTCGGGTCTACCTCACCCACTTGGCCTAGTAAGATTTATAAACCTGTGAGCAGAATTGTATAAAAATCTCAATGAAATTTGATATTCATAATGGTTTTGTAACTTGCTCTTATTTATTGAAAGTAGTAAATATAATTATAGAATGCTTATAAACCTAAATATCCTTTTTAAAAAATCATTTTTTTCCTAAAATCATGTGGCAACCAGTTTATTTGTTAGAGTTGCTTTTAAGACACCAGTTAGAAAAAATTGGGAACCTCTGATATTATGGCAAACAGTATGAATCTGGAAATCTAGACTCTAGAACCTGTTCTGTCATTATATAAACTTGGGCAAGTCTCTGATACCCTGTGTATGAACCTGTCCCTGTTTTTTAAACCATTCAAATAGAAAATAATGGATTTTGGCATTGTCATGGTTTGTTGGAAAAAGCAAATGAGTTAATGCTGATGAAAGCATTTTGGAGCTGTATAGATTTATACAAATATAACATTTTAATGAAAATAGATAACTTGTTAAATAAAACCAAATTTGTGACTTAATGAGGAATTTCTGTATGAGATAAAAACATAATCCTTGAATAATCTTCTTTCTTGTTTTATTTCATTCTAGTGCTCCTTGGCTTAGAGGGCAAGAACGTATGGATTTATCCAACAGCCTTGAGGAAATATATATGTAAGTGACAGATGATTCAAAAAAAGTTCTATAAGTGATTCTGTTGTGGGCTTTTGTTGAAACCATGATTGTGTTAGTGGCTTTTCTAAACTTTCTGTTAAGCCGCCTTTCCATTAAAAAAGGATTCCCTTGAAGAGACCTCGAAAGGCTGGTTTTATAATTGTAAGTATACATTTGATATGACTTCTAGTCAGATATAAAAATACAGTAATTAAGAGCTAATAGCTATAAAAATACTTAGTTAACTGTGAAAGTAAATTCAGAGATCACAGTTCTTGTTTTGGTATTTTCATAGACTAGATAGAACAAAATTGATAACAGAATGCTAAGCTTAATTATTTATCAAACTAAGATAAATTTTTAATAATTTTTCTTATTTTAGACCATAGGACTAAGAATCTATTTTTCATTCGTTCAACAAATACTATATATCAGGCACTGTGTTTTTTTTTTTTTTGTACTAGATCCTGGCTACAAACAGAAAAAAAACAGAAATGATCCATTTTTATGGTGTTCAGAATTTACTTGGGGGGGAGATATTACTTGTAACATCATAAAAATAAGTGCAAAATTGCGGGTGTGGTATATACTCCTGTGAAAGAAGTATATGCAGCACTAAGAAGTTTGAAACCAAACCTAACCTAGTCTAGGACATCTTATTTGAACCAGGGGCCGAGCTACTTAGGTGACGATAACGCCAGTGAGGGCACAGCATGGGCAAAGGCTCAAGGGAGGTTGGCACATTTCAGGAAACAAGTAATGGTGGTATGAAGTGAGAAGAGGAAGAGAGCAAGGTGGGAAGATGATTTAGAGATGGCAGAGAAAGTCATGCAGAGTCTCATGGGCCACATTAAGGATGGTTCATCTTTATCTTAAGAGCAGTGGGAAACAGAAGGGTTTTAAGTACTGGGCACTGTCTTAGTTACCTGTTCTGTTAGGTGCTGTCAAGTCGATTCCAGCTCGTAGCGACCCCATGTGTTCCAGAGTAGTACTCTCTATAGGATTTTCTTGGCTCTAATTTTTATGGAAGCAGATTGCCAGGTCTTTCTACCTAGGAACCGCTGGGTGGGTTTGAACTGCCAGCCTTACCGTTAGCAGCTTAGTGCTTAACCACTGTGCCACTTAGTACTGCTGTAATAAAAGATACCACAAGCGAGTGGCCTTAAAGAACAAAAAACTTATTTTCTCACAGTTCTGGAGGCTAAAAGTCCAAAACAGGGTCTTGAACGTGTCAGTTTCTTCTGTGGGTTTCTCCCCTAGTTTCTGATGCTTGCTGGCGATCCTTTGTTAGTAGAGTCCTCACATGGCGTCCGTCTTCCCCCATGTGTATCTGTGTTTATTCTTCTCTTTTTTTAAAGAAAACACTCAAAAATGATTAGGTTCAGGACCCACTCTACTCTGATGTGACCTCATTAATGTAATTAAACTGCTATTTCTAAATAGGGTCATATTTACAGGTACAGGGGAGGACTTCTGCATTTCATTTTGCAGGATATAATTCAGTACGTAAGAGGCACCATTATAAGATTTTAATTTTAAAAAGGTCATTCTATTTATGCAAAGAACTGATTGGAAGAGAACAAGAATAGATGTGGAGATATCAGTTAGGCTGATGCAATAGTCCAGAGAATATATAACTATGATTTGGATTAATTTCAATGAGATTTATTAATTTATAAAACAAATAAGGTCCTGGAGTATTAGTGTTACTCTGGACTGGTGAGGGTTGTGTTCTGTGTTCTGGGTGGCAACCTCATTTGGTACAGTGAGAGTAAGCAATTACCCCTTTGTTCCTCTGAGCTCCAGGGACGTTTCTTTCCCTATCAAATATTTAATTAGAAAGTTGTGTATCTTTGTGAAACTGATTCTACAGCTTTCCTTCCTAGAGGAAGCGTGGTTGTCTTTGGGTTCCCAGGTTTGAGGAAGTGTGGTCCTCACCCCAGGTTTGCGGTTTACATTTGACCCTAGAAGTAACCAAGAACTGGACATATCAGTATGGGATGTTCCCATTTAGTAGTTTCATCACCGTTAGCATCTAAATATTATTTATTTTTTCAGTTAAATTTTTTCTGATTTCTCACTAAACTGGAGATATAATTGGCCACTCCTACTTTTGTGTCCCCAACAAACTTCTTTCTGTAATCCTTTACTCTTACCAATTTATCTCCCCAGGAAAGTAAAGTAAGATATGTATACTGCACATTTGTTCACCAGTGATGTCCTAATTGTACACCTGATGGTCAGTTTTCAGTATGTACTTATTTGACCTCTGTAGCCTTTGGTGGTGTTGACCACTTTTTGAAAATCTTTCCACCCTTGGCTTCCATCGTGTTAATCATATTCATTAGTTAGATTTTTCTGCTACCTGTGTACACTATCATGTATTCTGAAATGACTTCTTAACCTGCCTTTTCCCTATCCCAAAAATCCACCCCTTTACTAGGAGACACATTGACAGGACACAACTTAAATTCTCCTTTAAATAGTTCTCCTTAAATAGATTAGCTCAGCTATTTGAGATTTAGGAAGGGTCAGAAACTACAAAGCAGTTTGTCCTAAAGATGGAATATGGGTCATACTGTATTTTTTATTAAAAGTACATGGAAAACCCCAGTTTACTTTTTCAGTGGTATTATTTTTACACAAATGGTTTAAATAGAAGTGTACATTCTGTTTTAAAAAGTTTAGTGTGAGTTCATTAAGTAAAAAAAAAAATTTTTTTTTTTTTACTTTTTCCACATAATTCCAGCAGGGGGCAGCAAGTGAAAAATATTATTGGCTGAAAAATTGAACATGTCATATAAACATATGAACATAGTTCTTAATGTTTATAGTGTTATTATGATTCCAAATGTTGTAACACTGTTTGGGTTTTTGTATTTATTTAGCATCATTGCTACACTTGATTTTTGCCTAGATAAAAAGATAAACTATGATTAGTTGTCTTATGAAAGGAGGTATGAAGTCAGAAAACTGACTTTTTTCAGTAAACATTTATTTTCAGCATCAAAATATGCTGGCGATCTCTTAGGAGTTTGGAATTTAAAAAATAAGATGTGTACCAAATACAATATAGTGCTGTAATTACTAAGAGGTTTGGACCAAGTGCTATAATAGCACGTTTTAGAGGTTTTAGCAAACTGGGGATGTGATGACCCAAAGAAGGGTTCCACAGTGAAGGAGACCTGTGGGGAGTGTTTAGCAGGTTATCAAAAGGGGCGGGCTTTTTTGGTAGAGGGAATTGAATGAATAAAATCACGTAGACATAAAGCCACCTGACATCTTTGGAGTTCAGCAAGTAGTTTAAGATGGCAGGTATATAAATTCAGATAGGTATAAGACAAAGAACCTTGTAAACTGAAGTAAAGTGGTTTGGACATTATCTTGTTGGCTCCAGGCATTGTAGGCGGATTTGTATGGCAGTGTGGAGAATGAACTGGGAAGAGTTGGGATTGAAGAGGAGTGAGTTGATAGTCTGTGACGCGTTTGAAGGAAGGTACCCTGTAGGAAAAGTAGTCAGTAACCCAAGAGGGAGATGGTGGAGGCCTTTATTAAGACCGTGAGAATGTGGATGGAGAAGAATGGTCAGTTAAAGAAATATTGAAGAACATAGGACTTGGTGACTGATTAGATGTAGATTTATTTGGGTGGCATATCTTATTTTTTTCTTAAATATTTTGTATATGGGTATTTTAAATAAAAAAATAATATTTTAATAAAACAAAAGGGAAGTAAAATTTAAAACACTTGGAACATTATATTTTTAAGAGAAAACGAAAGGGATTAAAAATATTTTTTGTAGTATTTGAATTTGTTATAGTCCATTAACTGTTTAATTTAAAATCCAAGAAAATGATTATTCTAATCTCCTATAGCTCTTCACATTTCGATATATCATGGCGTCTCAACACTTAACATTGGAGAGTGAAGCTTCTGGAATTCAGTCTTTGAAATGGTGTGACCTCTTTGTGTCTCTGTCCTCAGCTGTAAAAATAGGAGTAACATCATTACAAGGATTAAATGACATTATATAGTGTAGTTTTGCACATCCTGCAAGCTATCATTATTATTGTTCATATTAAAATAATTATAATTTTGTCATTTTGAAGATGAGATGACTGAAACGCAGAGATTGAGAGATTTGTTTAAAATCAGACAGTTTAGTAGTGCATTTTAATAAGTAGCTTTACTTTTAAATCAATAAATTATAAATATTGGAAAATTAAAGATAAAAAAGATAGAGCCACAAGTAAAATTAGAGTCACAAATTACCTGACTTTGTTTTGATTGCACTAGACTGGATTATAGTTGTTTAAGTAGAGTTATTCACAAAATAGATCAACTAAAAAACTTGTTTTTTCATTCACATTGGCCTTTTACTCAAGTTGAAATTGTTCCAGACTTTCTATATTTAGCTACTTTATCCTAATTTGATTTTGTAAATAAAATCCTAACATCTCAGTGTATAACAAGTAGTTCTCAAATTTTCTCCCAGAGTCCTTAATATTCAGCAGACTTCCTCCAGGACCATTTGGTGGAAGGAAGGAGAGGCTCAGTCAGCAGGACTCCCAGCTCATCCCAGCTTTGTCTTTGTAGTTCGCTTTTGAATCTGGAAGACTCATCACACCAGTCACAAAAGTTTGAAAACCACATTACTCAACAATCACCAAATTCTAGGGGATAGTTAAAAGATATGAACGGAGCATTGTCACAAGAGAAAATATAAATACAGAAGTAACAGCAGCAAAAAATTGCAACAGACAGACACCAGACAACTTCAGTGGTAGCATTTTGGGGTCTAGGGAGAAGAATGATTCTCATTTAACTCAGGAAATCTTTCACACCCACCATGACTTCCTTACACTGGATTTCGGTAACAGTTGTGGTAAATACTAGTGAAGACGGAAGCATTCGATAAGTGATGCTGAGCAGAAGAGCTGCTGTTGTATAGTCCTCTGCAGGAAGCCAGGGCCTGGGGAGAGGAGATTGGGAGTTAAGGTTTAATTTCTTTCCATTTTTGTGGAAACATCACTTAATTCCTAAAATTCTTCAAGGTGTTATTCCAAGAAAACTGTCTGAATGTGGGTGAGTATTCACAGAAGGATGATTTTTTTTCCTGTCTCAAAGGGTTGTAAAGGATTATGTGAGGTAATACACATAAAGCATTTTCTACAGTATCTTGCATATAGTAAAAGTTCAGTAAATACTTGATATTCGTCTCATGTACTTTAGACGTGTTATCCGGAGGGAACTGTTCCTGGAGAAGGACATCATATTTGTTAGAGGGGGATAGAAAAAAAAGGAAGACCCTCAGTGATATGGATTGACACAGTGGCTGCAACAGTGGGCTCAAACATAGCAACTATTCTGAGGATGGCATAGGACCGGGCAGCATTCTGTTCTTTTGTACACAGGGCCGCTATGAGTTGGAACTGACTCAACGGCACCTAACAACAATGAATATTACTGCCTGTGGTGGTGATGATGTATAGAATGCTGTAGAATGAGATTAGGAGATGGAGAGACTTACACACAAAACTGTAAATTTGTTAGGACAGAGATTATAAATGCTGAGCTAAGGGGCCTAGTATCTCATTCACTGCATCTCCCTAGGGCTCCACATAGTGCTTGGTGTGTAGGAGAGGTCTTAGTCAAGATTTTTTGAATGAATTAGGAGAGGCTCACTTGAAAAGAAGCTACTTTTACTTTAAGAAACTTTTGAAAAAAATTATTTATTATCATCTGTTATAGACCTTGACAGATAACAGCTCTCACTTAATAGATGAGGAAACTGAGACTCAAGAGTTCTGGTGGCTTACTTGCATAAGGTCATAGCTGCTTGGTAGGAGAGCAAAGTACAGTGGGCAGCTGGTGCTTTAGGCCTGGGTTCCTGTCTGGCTTTGGGCTTCTTACTGCTTGTAAGGCTGTCTTGGACATGTTAATTGATCTAGGTATATTTTCTTGTTTGTACTTCATAGATGCTTATGAGGATTAAATGTCTTGCTATATATATTATACTCAGTGTATTTAGTATGTACTCAGTACATTTTACCTTTCTTCATCTCTATTCTTAACAGAGGATGGGAGTGGGAATTATTTAGTAGAAACTCAACCAACATTCTCAGTTTTTAAAAAGACTATTCCAATTGACTGTGCTCTCTCTGAAAAGAAAGGTTATAAAAGAACACACAGAGGATTGTGTTACTGCTAAGAGCTATGGGTGAGATGGGGAGGATTTGAGGGGACAGAATTATTTGGAGAAGCAGTGTTGTTTCTTCTGCATGCTGGTTTTGAAAGTTTCCTTTGGTGGATGCTGATGAATGCTGATAAAGAGAAATAGTGGTTTCAAGGGGAGCTTTTAGAGGAAGGAGATAAGGGTGTTGCTATGAAGTAGTATGGTTATTTCTATAAACACACATATCAAAATTTAACTAAAAGGAGTGTCATTCTCTAATGAGTCGACACTTAGGCTTTTATTTCACTAAGGAGTCCATACTATTGCCATCATTTAATGTAACTCTATGGACATGACTTCAAAACCTGTGACATGGTCTTATACACAGTGATCCTTCAAGGTGAATTTAGTTATTTGAGGCAGCCAAACAGTATTCAGAACCAAAACGACTCAATTTGGTCAGTAGAATGTTTTGCCAAAAACAAGATATGAATATACAGTTATTGTATTGATTTTCTATTAAGTCTTGTAAACTGACTGTCTGAAGAAGTTCCCCAAATGCGCTGCGTTCTTCTTTGTCCAAATAAGTATACAAAATGATAATTGTACCAAATAAGTGGTTTGAAATTGTTCGAAAAGCTTTGAAAAGCAAGCAATGATTGGACATCAATACTGAGAATATATCCAGTGGTAGAAACTAAATCGCATTTACATCTATCGAGATCAAATCAGAAATTTTCTTCCTTCTTTGATACAACTCATCTGCTAATTTTAAGTAAGCAGTGTTAATTTTTATAGTCAGTTGGAATTTTAAATGTTGGCGTAAACAATCTGTATTAGATACTCATCCACAATGTTGGTAAATCGCATTTTTTGTAAATTTGTTTTTAAAAGACATAGTTAGGTTGCATATAATTTCTTGGATTGTAAATATATCTGTGTTTTCTTGAATTTAAGGAGGAAATCTTTTGAAATACCAATCTTGTTTTTCTGAATTTTGTTTAGACAAAACATTGGTGAAAGTATTCTTTACCTGTGGGTGGAGAAAGTAAGAGATTTTCTGATACAAAAGTCTCAGATGGCAGAACCAGGTAGGATTAAAAAATACTATCAGTGCTTTGTTAAACTTATAGTAATTAAAATTTCTTGTAGATACTTTGGTGGAAATTTTATATGAATCTGTATTCTGCTTTATGGTTTATATATGATAAAATATAAATTCCTCTGGAAAGTTCGTTTAGTCATGTAATTTATGGTTATTTCTTTCTATAAGGTTTAGCCTTTTTGATTTTATATTATACTTATATAGAAAAGGAGTTTTATGGTTAAATAACTTGAGTCAAAAATCCTCATTGTCTTTGGTTATTAAGGTTACATGAACCTCGTAACATGCCTTCTGAATTATTGGGCTGTATAAAATTTTTTTTTTTTTAATAAATCAGATATTGACTAAATGTCTACATGAGTCTAGTGTTTGACTAGACTAATGAGTCCAGCGTTTATAGAAAAAGAACATTGGAAAATAGTGACCAATATAAGGAAATAAAAATTGTCTTTGGAAATAGATTTTTTAAAAATCAAGAGATAATTTACATACTATATATTCACCCTTTAAGAGTCGAAGAGTATAAAATTCAGTGATTCTTAGTATATTCACAAAATTAATGAACCATTACAGCTACCTAATTTCAGAACATTTAAAAATTGGTATTTCACTCTATTAATTATTGTTTTATTGAACCTGTAAGCATGTGGCAACACGGTGATTGCTAACATTTCCTTTTACTTCGTTTTGTTAGTCTTTGTTCCATTTATCGCGAAGGCCTTTTAGAAAAGAAACTTGTTTTAACCTGATCTTATTTCCAAATAGAGTGTTTTTTTTTTTTTTTTACACTACTGGTAGAATTATTTTTAAATTGGGGAGAAGAGGAATTCTAAAAAAGTAACAGTAGTTTCCTTTTAAAATTTTCAGAAAATTATTCAGAGAATCATTTACTTAGTACTCCCTTGGCAAAATCATTATACATTTAAAGTTGATAGTAGTGTATATGTATTTTAAAACATTTTACCATTTTTCTATAGAAGCAAATATTTTTTACCACTTCTGTTACAATGCAAGAATTAAGTGGCATGAAGTTGTTATGTCCATGTAGCAATCTTTTTGAAGTATTTTCCGTAACTTTTTATGATTCAAGCCTGATTTTTACAGCATTTTAGGACATCTCTAGAGAAAAATGGTATCAAAAATTCTAAAAATAAAATACAAATTTGCCTATCTTCCATTCTAGTGTGCAGGACAGTTGCAAAAATGGAATGCATACCGGTAAAATCTGAGGACCCCAAAAAGCTTGGAACTTAGCTAATAGGAAGTTTTAAAAAATTGTTGGCTTAAAAATGATATTTTCCCTTTCCTACCTATACCCATAATTCAGTGTAGCCACTCTTTGAATTTTAGAGTAATTAGTTTGGGTTGTACAATTTATAAGTTTGAACTTCTAGATTTTGTTTGGAATTTTCTTTCTTTTTCGTTAAAGATTATTTTTCCTGACTTCATGTTAAAATAGAAGAATTAATATTTCTGAAGAACTGATTGAGCTAGTAATCAGGAAAGCTCATGAGAATTTCCTCTCTAGGGCTTCCATTTGAACAAGTATTTTATTTTGACTTTGCTATTGTCCTTAGTGCAGGTTTACTCTTTATATATTGCTTTTTCTAGCATAGAAATTTTAAATTTAAAAATAATCATACCCAATTACTTAAAATTTTTTAACGTTTTGAACTAATCTTAGACTTAAGTTGAAAAAATAGTACGAGTTCTCTTACATCCCTTGCCCTGCTTGTCTGTTAACGTCTTACATAATCTCTGCCTGGTATCAAGAACAGAAAATTAATATTGGGTACAATATCATTAACTAAAGAGCTTATTTGAATTTCACTCATTTTCCCTCTGATTTCCTTTTTCCTGTTCTAGGATCCTGTCCAGGATTGTACATTGCATTTAGTTGTTATTTCTCCCTAGTCTCCTCTAGCCTGTCAACAGTTCCTCAGTCTCCCTTTGATTTACATGACCTTGACACTTTTGAAGAGTACTGATCAGTTATTTTGTCAACCATCCCTCAATTTGAGTTTATCCGATGTTTTCTGATGATTGGAGTGAGATTATGCATTTTTGACAAGAATACCATTATTTATATATATCAGTATGGGCTCATGTATATTTATTTTATTCTACGGGTTAAAAGTCAGTACTATTATTGTTCAAAGTTTTCCAGTTTTGGCCTTTAGGAGCTCCTTTAGGGTGACTTCTGTGCTCTTTTTATAAGCCCTCATCTTGTTTTGAGTGCTCGCTCACTTTCTAGAACACAAAAGATATTCGAGGTTCATTTTGTATTTTCCTTACTCCAATCCAGGAATCAACCACTTCTTCTCGGAGCCGTGGTTCTTTCTATTGAGGAATGTTTAGACACCAAAAACTAAACCAAACTCATTGCTATGGAGTCAATTTTCACTCACAGGGAACTGCCCCATCAGGTTTCCAAGGAGCAGCTGGTGGATTTGAACTGTTGACCTTTTAGTTAGCAGCTGAGCTCTTAACACTGCACCACCAGGGCTCCATAGGACAGAGTAGAACTTCCCCATAGAGTTTCCAAGGCTGTAATCTTTACAGATGCAGACCATCACATCTTCTTCCTACTGAGCAGCTAGTGAGTTCGAACCACTGACCTTTTGGTTTATACCTGAGTGCTTAACCATTGCACCACCAGGGCTCCTTCTTTAGACACCAAGACCCAATAGTTTTTTAAGGGTAATTTCTTACTTGTTTTGGTAGACTAGTCATAATGTCTCATATCCACATAGAACCAGAAACAACCAAGAAGGCTGAAGAGGAAGAGTATGAAGATGAAGAAGATCTTGCTGTAGCATGTGATTCAGAAAGCCCAGTTAAAGAATTGGATGCTGAGACCAGTGAAAATAAAACAGGTATAGTATACTAACAAGTTTCTTTTGAAGAGTATGGGGTGGTAGTATTATATATTATTCTTTGGAATTATATAGAAATTTAGTAAAAGTCCAGGGCTCTACCCTGCTTTATCCTTGGGTAGTTCCCATTTTATTCATTTATATGTTTATGAATTTTTTTTTAATTAACTTTTATTAAGCTTCAAGTGAACGTTTACAAATCCAATCAGTCTGTCACATATAAGTTTACATACATCTTACTCCCTACTCCCACTTGCTCTCCCCCTATTGAGTCAGCCCTTTCAGTCTCTCCTTTAGTGACAATTTTGCCAGCTTCCCTCTCTCTCTATCGTCCCATCCCCCCTCCAGACAAGAGTTGCCAACACACACCTGATTTAATTAGCTCACTCTTCATCAGCATCTCTCTACCACCCGCTGACCAGTCCCTTTCATGTCTGATGAGTTGTCTTCGGGGATGGTTCCTGTCCTGTGCCAACAGAAGGTCTGGGGAGCATTGCCGCCGGGATTCCTCTAGTCGCAGTCAGACCATTAAGTATGGTCTTTTTATGAGAATTTGGGGTCTGCATCCCACTGATCTCCTGCTCCCTCAGGAATTCTCTGTTGCGCTCCCTGTCAGGTATATGTTTATGAATTTGATATAAGATTTCCTTGGGAAAACAGAATCCACTATTAAAAGAAAAAGAGTGAAAATCACAGTCATAATAAATAGCATTCAATTTATATTGGCCTTAGTGCTATATCTGGCTGTATTAGTACAGTGGTCACAATCAATTTAAGAACAGGATATCAGGGGAAAGATAAAGCATCCAGCCGGAACCTGGTTTCTGGTCCTATTCCTACCACAAACAGGTGCGGTGATTTTTTGGCAATTCGTTTAAACCTCTCCAGAACTGATTTTACACACATTGGTTGAAATATACTTTGTTAATTATCAGGCAAACTGATTTGATCAGATTCACCCAACCAGTGAATAGAAATAACCAAAAAAAAAAAACAAAAATAAAAAGAAACCAATCCTGTTGCCATCGAGTTGATTCCAACTCACAGTGACCCTTTGGGACAAAATGGAACTACTCCATAGGGTCTCCAAGGCTGTACATTTTACTGAAGCAGACTGCCACATCTATCTCCTGCACAGTGGCTGGTGGGTTCAAACTGCCGACCTTTTGGTTACCAGCTGAGCACTAGGAGGGAGCTTTTAATTCATTTTACTGAATAACTTTTCATCCTAACTGAAGGAGGTGGCAGCAGCCAGTTTCTCATTAAAGTTGAGTTAATCCATGATTCTTAAACTTTTTTAAGAGGCATAGTAGCAGGAAATCATGATGCTCTTTATGAAATACCAATCGGAGCATGATGTATTATCGATCTACTTAATTCCCTTATATGAAGTAGCAACAGTTTTATTAGCAGAAAACATTATATTACAGCTACACAATATGAAGTCATAGATTTTCCAACCCAGAGGTCATCAGCGGTAGAAAGGGTAGATAAATTGCGGTGTACTAGCAGTTCTTACACTTTTTGGTTTCAGGACTCCTTTAAATATTAGATAGTGTACCAACTTACACTCCTACAATAGTCCAGGGTTTGAGTCCCAGCCCACCACTTCTCCTGGGTGACCTTGGGCAGCTGTCAATCATAAGTATTGTTGTCCTATGTCCAGGACATTTGGAAACTTTTTACTTAAAGTTATAATTTAACTTTGAAGACAACTGCTCAAGGCTGTTTAAGTTGATTTGGCATGTAATTTACATTTCTTTCTTAGCTGCTTCCCCTTCCCCCCACCACTGCCACTTTTACATTCAGTAAGAATTTTAACAAAATAAACTTATTCTTTAAATTTATAGAAACAGAAGAATTACCTCCAATTGATCATGGCGTTCCTATTACAGACAGACGAAGCACTTTTCAGGCGCACTTGGCTCCAGTAGTTTGTCTCCAGCAGGTAAAGTTACTCTGTCCAGCTCATTTTGATGGTGTTTTATCAAAGTAATTCAAGTAAATATCCTTTATTTTTACTCTTATGTTTAATTTTCACATGTGATAAAAATTACTTGTCCTCTTTTCTACCCCCAAATTACTGTGACTCGTGAAAGGTTTATTTTGTTTCTGTCGTTTCTGTCAAAATTTTCTCTAAACTCTGATTAGAACTTAACCCTCTAATGAATTTTCAAACAACAGAAGCCCATCGTAGTGGTTGTAGAAAATGATGGTGCTTTCTAGCTTGTTAAAAAGACTGTCCTACAGAGGTGGAGTTCTATGAAACTAAGTCCATTCCATTGCTGCCCAGTCCAGGGGCAGTGGACAGGCTCGCTGAGCTCCATCTTCCTTACCTGAATTCCTTTTTCTTTCTTTTTCCTGATCTTAGATGACCTAGTCCCATCCAAAAATATAAAACGTGAGTCAAAAACTGTATTCCTAGGTCTCTGCCTTTCTCACTCTTCTCCGAAGATTCCTTTCTATCATCGAGTCCAACTTAAACTTTACCGATGTGAGAAACAATTTTAACGCTACCTGTAAAGTTAAATTAAAAAAGAAACACTCATTACCTTTGCAGAGGTTTTAAGCGTTAATCTCTGTCCTTTCGTCTCTATAGCTCCTCTGCTCTAAATTCTTATAAAGCCCTAACTTTCAGGAATTCAGTTCTTTGAAAGGCTACGCTTTTACTTTCTTGTAATCTCCTGAAGGGGATGTTTTTTCCTGCATTGACTTGTGGTAGAGATAACATCTTTGGTGCAACCTTCCGGGCTTTTCTCCCAGGAATCCTGTTTTGTCCTTGACCCTTGCTCATAATCTTGTTGCCAGGGTCTTCCTTAAACATTCTATTGTGAATCTCTTCACCCTGGATCCTCTTTCTGTTTCTGGTCACAGCCACTTAGACTTATAGAGTCATAATTTGTGAGAGCTGAAACAAATCTTAGGGGTCATTGTCTACTTCATTTTATTGATCAGGAATCTGAGGACCTGAAAGGTTAAAAAATGATGTACTCAAGATTGCACAACTTGTGATCCAAATTGGTCTACCTGTCTCCAGGTCAGTCTTCCCTGCCTCCAACATGTATTTCCTGCTCCGTATCCATTCTAACCTTTCTGAAAGGTCTGACCACGAATCACTCCCCCGCCCTCTACAATCTTTGCCAACTTCTTTTGTGTACAAGGGAAAGTTTAAACTAAGTAAATTTTAGGCCCTTTGTGATATGACCCTAGCTTATCATTCTTGACACATCTGTCATCTTCCCATTCCTACTCTAAGTTACAGCTACGTAAAACTGTTGTTCACTTCCCAAGACTTTCTCTTTTATGTTCTTGTTAAGGTTGCCAGATAAAGTACAGAATGCCTAGTTAAACTTGAATTTCACATAAAAAAACATTATTGCATGACATACTTATACCAAAAATTATTTGTTTTTTTTATCTGAAATTCAAATTTAATTGGACGTCCTCTATTGTATTTTTATTTGCTAAGTTTGGGAACGCTAGTCCCTGTATTTGCACATATTATTTCCTCTGAGTGGACTGCCTCCTTCAGGCGCCACTGCATAGTCCCTTCTGATGCAGGAAACTACCACTTGATCTTTGCAGGCCTGCCTCGTGTTACCTCCTCCGTGCACCTTGCTGTACTCCCAGAGAGAGTTTTGGTTATATAACATTTGGCACATGCCAGTATTGTGCACCGTGGATACATTAATTTGGTAAATTTGCAGAATTAATTTTTAGAAATTCTGACATTTACATTTAATATTCTCTACATGGGGGACAAAATTTTTATACACATATGCCTTAGTGATGGTTAGAGCTCAAATATTTGTTGGTAATTTGTGCTCAATATATGAGTTCTGTCAATTTTATATCAGTCGACAGTACCAATTTCTGCCCCTAAAATAGGGAGAAAACTTTGGAAATAAATTTTTCACAATCTAGAGGTTCTTCAAGTAGCTGCTTATTTTAATACAACAATATTAAACGTATCAATTGTATTTATATCACTATGGTTTAAGATATTTTTCCAGCATTTATATACAGAGCAAATAAAAAACATCAGTTTATTTGTATTTACTTTTTTTTTTAAGGTGAAAATGGTTCTTTCCAAATTGTATGAGAATAAGAAAATAGCTAATGCCACCCACAACATTTATGCATACAGGTGAGTGACTATCACAATGTTAGGGATGTGTAATTTGGAAAAAACGAGGAAAATGATACATGATTTTTTTAAAATGACTATGATGTATATATTTTTCATTACAAAAGTAATGGACATGTATAGAATACTTCAAAAAAAGAATAATTAGAGGGAAAATCAGCCATTTTCTGCTATTTAAATTGTAACTTTAATATTTCGATATATTTCCTTTCTGTCTTTTGTATGGAAAGTTAATTTTTTCAATACTGTTGCATTTTATTTTTTCAATACTGTTGTATTTTTTTTTCTTAATTTAGCAACAGCTTTTTTCCCATGTTATAATTTGCTTTGTAGGTACTGTTTTAATGGTTGTATAATATTTGTTTGAGGCTCTATGTTACAATTTACTTACCTGTATGCAAATTTAGTACAGACTTAAAAGAACATAGCTTAGGCCTAAAATAGAGTATAGACATAGAGATTTGGTGCAAATTAAAAATATGATTAAGACTATTGGTAAAATGTAGGCTCTCCAAAACTCAGAAGACTACAAAAAAAAAATCAGTTGCTTTGGATAGGTGAGTTATTACTAAGTTCGCAGACCTTTTAAGTGCCAAAACTTACAAAAAAGTATTTGTTATATAATCCCCTTCTTTAAAGAGTATCACTCAATAGAATTCTGATGTTTTCTTGATGCATCAGGGTCATCTGTATGAAAACAAGGGGTTATACTGTGCTCTCAGTGATTGGAACATGCTGTAGAAGTCGTAATAGTTCACCATTCATTCATTCCACTCACTTATTGCGTTCTTCCTTTGTGCTAGGCACTTTACATAAGTTATTTCTGATTATTTCTGTAGTTCTGCCACTGTAAAGAGGTTAACTTTTTCAAGATCATGTAGTTATTAAGTGGTAGAGCTGAATTTGGTAATCTACTTTCATTTCTCTCTTTAATTTACTCCGACATGGCAGTGTAGCTGCACCTTCAGTAATTGTTTTACATAATGTTGGCCCTAAGTTATCAAAGCTAAATGGCATGCTAGATATTCTGTCTCAGGCCTCAGATTTTAAAATTGTAAGTTCTTGTGACTGATTTTGTAGTTTTTGTCTTTCCATATTAGTAAGTGATCAGCTGTCACTTCTCACAGATGTTATCCCAGTCCACCAACCCCTCCCCTCAGCCCCTGTCATATAATTGAATCTTGGAAACGAAATGGCTTAGCTTATCAGAATTGTGTCAGATAAGACTAAAATGGCACAAAGTGGAGGCCTGAGGGCTCCCCCCGGGAGTAAAATAAATGAACTTCATTTGGTACATGGTCTTTGTGATACGTATTTTAAATGCTTAAGATCCTTTTAAGGTTACTTCCTGGTTTTGGGGCTGTGTTTCCACTTTGGAGTTACGGGGCGCTCTTCAGGCTACTGGTACACAGCCATTGGATGCCGCACCATTATCTTCCTGGCATGTGAGGAAAGGGTTAGTGAAAATTTCCATGGGTTAATTTTAACTAAACAGTACTGATTGTATAGTCAATTAAAAAATTTGTTAGATAAAATGATGGTGTTTGATTGTAATTACAGCCTAATCTAAACCAACCACTTCCTCCTTTTTGCCTTAAATTTGTCATATACAATTTTGTTTAACAGTACTAATTTTCTTTTCCTCAAATGAGGTCAACCGTAAATAATAGAGCCTAGTCATAGTAGATGGTCAGCAAATATTTATTCATTGAATGAATATTACTGTAATAATATACTTAATATAATTGACTTAGGTATGTAGATAAAGGTAGTTTATAGCTTTTTATGGCCACCGCTCACAGGATATCTGTGGCACATTAGCATGGTCCTAGGTGGTGCTACCATTCGTAGAGACCAAGGAAATCCATTAGATGGCATACCTTAACTTGCACTATTTCCTTGTTTATATCTCACACTTATTTGCCTCGCTGTTCTATCTACTACGCTGTAGGCCCTACATTATTATTCCAAATACTAACTTCCTACCCAAAACCCTAGAAAATATAAAAGGATAAAAATACCATGCTTTATCTCTAATACTGATAACTATCCAGGGGAAAATTATAAAGAGAATATATCGCCTAATTCTTACTCAGAATAGGGAAAATAGAGAAATATGCTTGATGGCTTGAATAATATGTGAGGAGAGTATAAAATATTATGTTGGTTTTTGTCGCCTTCATCTTTTTTAAAGGCATTTTGTCTATCTTACTAGATCTTATGCTCTTTGAAGACAGGAGTTCACCATGTATTTCTTTTTATATCATTTCATAGTTCTTATTGCCCTGGTGGAAACCCTGGTGGCATAGTGGTTAAGAGCTATGGCTGCCAAGCAAAAGGTCGGCAGTTCAAATCCACCAGGTGCTCCTTGGAAACCATTTGGGGCAGTTCTACTGCCTAGAGGGTCACTATGAGTTGGAATTGACTCGATGACAACGGGTTTGGTTGGGTTTTTGGTATCACCCTGGTGGAAATCCTGGTTGTATAGTGGTTAAGAGATATGGTTGCTAACCAGAAGGTTGGCGGTTCGAATCCACCGGGTGCTCCTTGGAAACCCTATGGAGCAGCTGTACTCTGTCCTACACGGTTGCTATGAGTCAGAATTGACTTGATCACAACAGTTTTGATTTGGTTTGGTTTATTGCCCTGATAGCGCAGTGGTTAAGAGGTGGACTGCTAATCAAAAGGTCAGCAGTTCAAATCCACCAGCTGCTCTTTGGAAACCCTATGGGGCAGTTCTTCTCTGCTTTATAGGGTTGCTATGAGTCATGGGTTTGGGTTTGGTTTATTATGTATAATGCTTTTATTCAGTATATACTCAATAAGTATTTTTGAGTGACTGCTCACTGTAACATCATGGCATCAAGACTAAATTATTTGAAGCAGGGGAAGTGTCAAATGTATAAACTCACCTTCCCATAATATAGCATATTTGATTTAAAGGAGCTGCCTTAGAGATTCTTAGTTGTCCCAAATAAAAAGGTAAAATATTACTAGATAGTAAATTATCAGTGAAAAAATATCTAATGTATAATTTAAGAAGTTTTTTTTTTTTTTAAACAAAAATACTTGAGAAGTAACCAGATCAATGGCAGTAAATATTGAGGACTAAATTTTATTACACAATATTTTGAGGTTTTAAAGTGCAACACTTCTGTGTGTGTTTCCAGAATTTATTGTGAGGATAAACAGACCTTCTTACAGGACTGTGAAGATGACGGGGAGACAGCAGCTGGTGGGCGTCTTCTCCACCTCATGGAGGTAAGTGAAATTAAGCCCTGTTAATTCAGTTTCTAAATGAGCCGTAAAATTTCTCAACGAAACGAAACTCCATTAGGAATAAGTAAGTCAGTTAAACTGTGTAACAGAAACTGTCTTTGATTTAGTTAATTTGTAAACGTTGAATGAAATTTTTGTCCACTGGATATGGAGTAGAAAGCAAAGGGTTAATGACAAGTCTTGTCTTCTCCACCTTTTTCCAACTGATGTTGTTAGCCCCTGTCAAGTCAGCCCCCAGCTCATGGGTGATCCCTTGCACAACAGCATCTTAACTCTTGTGGTCCATAGGGTTGGCTGATTTTCCAGGCATTTCTTCCTAGTCAGCCTTAGTCTGGAAACTATGCTGAAACTTGTTTAGCATCATAGCAACATTCAAGCCTCCAGTGACAAATGAGTATTGGGTGTACTTGAGTGTATTGACAGGGAATCAAACCTGGGTCTCCTGCCTGGAAGGCAAGAATTCTATCACTGACCACCATTGTGCCCATTCAACTCATGTTGTTGTTGTTGTTAGGTGCCGTCGAGTCAGTTCCGACTCATAGCAACCCTGTGCACAACAGAATGAAACACTGCCTGGTCCCGTGCCATCCTCACAATCGTTGTTATGCTTGAGCCCATTGTTGCAGCCATTGTGTCAATCCACCTCGTTGAGGGTCTTCCTCTTTTCCGCTGACCCTGTACTCTGCCAAGCATGATGTCCTTCTCCAGGGACTGATCTCTCCTGACAACATGTCCAAAGTGTGTAAGACGCAGTCTCGCCATCCTTGCTTCTAAGGAGCATTCTGGTTTTACTACTTCTAAGACAGATTTGTTCGTTCTTTTGACAGTCCATGGTATATTCAATATTCTTCGCCAACACCACAATTCAAAGGCGTCAACTCTTCTTCGGTCTTCCTTATTCATTGTCCAGCTTTCACATGCATATGATGCGATTGAAAATACCATGGCTTGGCACCTTAGTCTTCAGGGTGAAATCTTTGCTCTTCAACACTTTGAAGAGGTCCTTTGCAGCAGATTTGCCCAATGCAATGCATCTTTTGATTTCTTGACTGCTGCTTCCATGGCTGTTGATTGAAATCCTTGACAACTTCAATCTTTTCTCTGTTTATTATGATGTTGCTCATTGGTCCGCTTGTGAGGATTTTTGTTTTCTTTACGTTGAGGTGTAATCCGTACTGAAGGCTGTGGTCTTTGATCTTCATTAGTAAGTGCTTCAAGTCCTCTTTACTTTCAGCAAGCAAGGTTGTGTCATCTGCATAACACAGGTTGTTAATGAGTCTTCCTCCAATCCTGATGCCCTGTTCTTCATATAGTCCAGTTTCTCGTATTATTTGTTCAGCATACAGATTGAATAGGTATGGTGAAAGAATACAACCCTGACGCACACCTTTCCTGACTTTAAACCAATCAGTATCCCCTTGTTCTGTCCAAACAACTGCCTCTTGATCTATGTAAAGGCTCCTCATGAGCACAATTTAGTGTTCTGAAATTCCCATTCTTCGTAGTGTTATCCATAGTTTGTTATGATCCACACAGTCAGATGCCTTTGCATAATCAATAAAACACAGGTAAACATCCTTGTGGTATTCTCTGCTTTCAGCCAGGATCCATCAGACATCAGCAATGATATCCCTGGTTCCACATCCTCTTCTGAAACCGGCCTGAATTCTGGCAGTTCCCTGTCGATATACTGCTGCAGCCATTTTTGAATGATCTTCAGCAAAATTTTGCTTGCGTGTGATATTAATGATATTGTTCTATAATTTCCACATTCAGTTGGATCACCTTTCTTGGGAATAGGCATAAATATGGATCTCTTCCAATCAGTTGGCCTGGAAGCTGTCTTCCATATTTCTTGGCATAGATGAGTGAGCACCTCCAGCACTGCATCTGTTTGTTGAAACATCTCAATTGATAGTCCGTCATTTCCTGGAGCCTTGTGTTTTCACCAATGCCTTCGGAGCAGCTTGGACTTCTTCCTTCAGTACCATTGGTTCCTGATCATATGCCACCTCTTGAAATGGTTGAATATCGACTAATTCTTTTTGGTATAATAACTCTGTGTATTCCTTCCATCTTCTCTTGATGCTTCCTACATCATTTAATATTTTCCCCATGGAATCCTTCACTATTGCAACTCGATGCTTGAATTTTTGTCAGTTTGTCGTACTGTGGGGGCTTGTGTGTTGCTGTGATGATAGAAGCTATGCCATTGGTATTTAGATACCAGCAGTGTTACCCATGGAGGACAGGTTTCAGCTGAGCTTCCAGACTAAGACAGACTAGAAAGAAGGACCCGGCAGTCTACTTCTGAAAAGCATTAGCCAGTGAAAACCTTATGAATAGCCGCGGAACATTGTCTGATATAGTGCTGGAAGATGAGCCCCCCAGGTTGGAAGGCACTCAAAAGATGACTGGGGAAGAGCTGCCTCCTCAAAGTAAAGTTGACCTTAATGACGTGGATGGAGTAAAGCTTTCGGGACCTACATTTGCTGATGTGGCACGACTCAAAATGAGAAGAAACAGCTGCAAACATCCATTAATAATCAGAACCTGGAATGTACAAAATATGAATCCAGGAAAATGGGGGATCGTCAAAAATGAAATGGAACACATAAACATCAATACCCTAGGCCTTAGTGAGCTGAAATGGACTGGTATTGGCCATTTTGAATCAGACAATCATATAGTCTACCATGCTCGGAATGACAACTCAAAGAGGAGTGGTGTTGCATTCATCGTCAAAAAGAACGTTTCAAGATCTATCCTGAAGTACAACGCTGTCAGCAATAGGATAATATCCATACGCCTACAAGGAAGACCAGTTAATACAACTATTATTCAAATTTATGCACCAACCACTAGGGCCAAAGATGAAGAAATAGAAGATTTTTATGAGCTGCTGCAGTCTGAAATTGATCGAACATGCAATCAAGATGCATTGATAATTACTGGTGATTGGAATGCAAAAGTTGGAGACAGAGAAGAAGGATCAGTAGTTGGAAAATATGGCCTTTGTGATAGAAACAATGCCAGAGATCGAATGATAGAAGTTTGCAAGACCAACGACTTCTTCGTTGCAAATACCTTTCACCAGCATAAACGGCGACTATACACATGGACCTCACTAGATGGAACACACAGAAATCAAATTGACTACATCTGTGGAAAGAGATGATGGAAAAGCTTAATATCATCAGTCAGAACAAGGCCAGGGGCCGACTGTGGAACGGACCGTCAATTGGTCATATGCAAGTTCAAGCTAAACTGAAGAAAATCAGAGCAAGTCCGCGAGAGCCAAAATATGACCTTGAATATATCCCACCTGAATTTAGAGACCATCTCAAGAATAGATTTGATGCATTGAACACTAGTGACCGAAGACCAGACGAGTTGTGGAATGACATCATCCATGAAGAAAGCAAGAGGTCATTGAAAAGACAGGAAAGAAAGAAGAGACCAAGGTGGATGTCAGAGGAGACTCTGAAACTTGCTCGAGTGTCGAGCAGCTAAAGCAAAAGGAAGAATTGACGAAGTAAAAGAACTGAACAGAAGATTTCAAAGGGCCTCTCGAGGAGACAAAGTATTATAATGACGTGTGCAAAGAGCTGGAGATGGAAAACCAAAAGGGAAGAACATGCTCGGTGTTTCTCAAGCTGAAAGAACTGAAATTATTCAACTCATAGATACCTGATTGTCTTCAACTCTGGGCAATGTTCTCTTTTTTTTTTTTTTACTTATTTGGCAATTTCTCCATCTTTGTTTTCTCTGTACTGTTTGTGGAACTCATGTTAGTTAGATATTGGTCTTTCTGGATAGATCCAGAATGTTTCTTTTTTATTGTCTATCCGATTGTCTTTGTTTTAACCTCTGAGAGGTTGTCTTAGTCAAAACAACTTGACTATTTTCCACAACTTCTGTTGAATTTTAGGTTTTTTTTTTAGTAACTGCATGTCTTAGTCATCTAGTGCTGCTGAAACAGAAATACCATGAGTGGATGGCTTTAACAAAGAGACTTATTCTCTCACAGTTGAGTAAACAAGTCCAAATTCAGGGTGTCAGCTTGTGGGGAAGGCTTTCTCTCTGTTGACTCCAGGGGAAGGTCCTTGTCATCAGTCTTCCCCTTGATTGAGGAGCTTCTTGGAGCAGGAACCCCAGGTCCAAAGAACATGCTGTGCACCCGCTGCTGCTTTCTTGGTGGTATGAAGTTCTCATGTTTGTCTGCTGGCTTCTCTCTTTTATATCTCAAAAGAGATTGGCTTAAAACACAATCTAATCTCGTAGTTGAATCCTGCCTCATTAACATAACTGCCACTAATCCCATCTCATTAACAGCATAGAGAATTTACAACACATAGGAAATGCACATCCAGTGAGGAAATGGTGGACAGTCGCACAATACTGGGAATCAAAGCCTAGCCAAATTGATATACATATTTTTGGGGGACAGAGTTCACTCAATGACATCATGTATTTAATTTTCAAGAGTTCTTTCTTACTCTTTATTTTTCCTTTTTCATAGTGTCCTGTTCTAGTTTTATGGATGCAATGTCTTCTAAAATTTCTGAGTATATATATATTTTTTATACTAATTAGAGTTTTTTTTGTTTTTTTTTTTTAAAGGTGTTTTTTTCCTTAAAATTTTCCTGGTCAACTTTAGTTTGAATTGTCCTTTCTCTTTTATATTTCTGGATTTTCATAATCCATCTGGCGATCATTGTCCATTGATTTTAAGAATAATTTTTTTTTGTCTAAGGCAGGTGTTACAGGGTCTTCTGCTGTTGTATGTGGCGATTTGTTTTCTAAACAGAACTTTCCTTTGAATAGAAACTCTGTATGTGGGCCAGGCTTGTAGATTTAAGGACTTCACTTTAAAGGCAGCATTTGACAAAATGTCAAAATGAGGAAGGCTTTACTGGTATGTACCAGTGGTTGCTCTTTTCAGCCCCGTTCTCTGCAGTAGTTTGTTCAGCAGCTGGTTTTTTGTTGCTTGGCCTAAGGGTAACAGGGTAAACTGAGCTATTCTGGTTGAAGTCATGAAGGATTGGAACCCTGCCTGCTTGGGCTGCATTCTGCCTGCGTACCCCAAATTTTGGAATCTTAGGACAACAGGGAGCACAGTGTTTATTTTCCAAGCTCCTTTCTTGTTCTACTGTCCCATCCTCTGAATTGTTGATAACCTTACTCACTACTTACTCTCGTGGTTCTGCCATGAAAGTCACTGGAAGATTTCATGTGGGATTCGATTGTATATTTGTGTTATTTCTCTCTTCTTTAAAACTTTTATTATATATGTATCTCTATGCTTCGGAAAATAACAGATTTTGAATGTGAAGAATGTCTTGGTGATAGTATCACGCTGGTATGGAGGTATTCTGATAGGACCAGATCGCTTTAAGCATATCAACAACTGTGCCAGAAACATACTCCTGGAGAAGAACTATATAACTTTACCGGTAAGTGGTTATTAATCATAAATCTAGAAAGGTTCTTATCAGTGCCTGTGGAGTAAAACAAAACAAAACAAAAGACAGAAAATTAAGAACAAGTCAGAATGCGTGTGGTGCATTTAGAGAACCCTTCGGACTAGGAAGCTGGTGATTCAGGTTCTACTCTAAAGATTGTGACTCGCCAGTTGTGTGACCTTGGACAGATCACTTAAGCTCTTTGAATCTTAGTTTCATAGATTCATAGAGTTTCATAATTAGAGAAACTTTCAAGACCACCTAGTTCCCACCCCATGAAATTGAGGCCCAGAGAGGTTGTACCAACGATAGAGTACTATGCTCTAATATTGTATAATCCTCTGTTAGGGTCCACTGTCTCCCTTTCCCCTTGGATATGCTTTTAGATGCCGCCTTCCTCATTTTGAGTTAATTCTGTTTCATATTTTAAGTCTGTATCTATTTTATTTAAACTTTATTTACTTTGGAAAGCAAACAGTAGATTAATGTTTGTATAATTTAAATATGATTTAATCTGTTAGATAAATGTTTTCCTAGATTACTCTTGATTGTTTTGAAAATATTACAGTAGACTATAAGTGAAAGTGCCCCATAAAACAGAAGGATGATAGATATGGAAGTGGTTATATTCTCACCTTTTATGCATATTTTATATGACTATCTTTAAGAGTCCCTAAGCCAGCATCTTCATGTAAATGGGGAGATAGTGCACTCTTTGTCTTTTTCAGGAGGAATCATCTAAGGCTGCGGGAAAGAGCAAAAAAGTGAAAAAAGACAAGAAGAGGAGCGAGCATTAATACCTGAAACTACAAAAGGCTAATTTGCCAACAATCCATTCAAATTGTAGTCATCAAGGAGTATATTGTGCAGAGAACCCCGCTGACTGTTCAAGTCAGCCAACTCATTGTGGCCACCAACATTATCTTTGCTTCTTTGGCTGTATCATCTGCCAAAAATAGAGAGCTTTAGATATATCCATGTGTGCTTCAGGCTTATTCGGAAGAATTAATTTGAACTTAATCACCACTTCATCTAATTTTAGGAAGGTAACAGTTGCCTGGGGCAGGACCCGAATTAACTGCCCATTTCAGTTACATGACGAGTACCTTTGTTAGGTAGGGAAGGAATTTCTTTAGAGGCATTTAAATAGATGATTTCTTGTCATTGGAATTTTCATTCTGTTCAATGAATATTGCCTTTCACTGCTCTTCATCCCTTATAGGAGCTCACTAAAGATTGATCTTGGAGAGTTTCTACTTGTGATTTTAGTTCATAAGTATGTCACCTTTCATTCTTTAGTGTCCATCATCGAGTAATGAATTAGTGAAAATCCAGTAGTATCCATCTGCAGATATATGCTGAGGTGGTAATTCTCCTAACGTATTTGTTAGCATAAATGTTATGCCTCAATTTCTGTAGCAAATCGGTGATTGTGAAATTTTAAAAAAGTAATATTCTAGTCTCTACTTGCTTTGGCTTAATTCTTGTGAAGTAATAAATATGGAGTGTCAGTAGGCTCCTCCCACCCCAGAAATGTGTTAGTGTAACATTCTGATTTAATAACGTGTAAGTACCTTTCTTGTGCTCTTCATTGAGAAATTGAAACCATCCTAGAAGCTGTGCCATGGTTGATGGGACATTTATGGAACGGGATACAGGGTGGCAGAATAATACTGATATAGAGCAAAGGTATGTTGTACAGTTAAATAAATCTGATGCACACTGCCACTTCCACTTGAGACAGCTTTTGTCAGTTCCATGATTTTGTGGAGAGAAGGAACAAACCTTTTAATTGAAACCACAAAGAAAATCCCTCTTTTTTTCTAATTTGATTAAATCTCTTTTTATAAATATTTTGTTTCTTTCATCTGCAGTTTGTTCAGTTTAGCTCTAGGCATTTCGATAATAAATTTACCTTTGAGATATTATAATAAGTAATTTACTGTTTCCTTTGAGATATGATTGTAAAGAGTTGTTAAAGTATGAATCGATCACACATTTGCCTGAGATTCCCTTTCCCAAAGGAGGGACCAGAAATTAGGAGGCATCTTTGGGATGGCGCTAGAGCATGCAAGGCATCAGAGAAAATGGGTAGACAGATTTTATTTTTTCCCTTTTCTCTGAGATTTTACCTTTAAAAGATTCAACATCCCTACTTAGTATTTTTAATAAAAAATAATATATAACCTTATATCAGCATGGATTCTGAGAATTATATTTGTTATAAGTGTATTTTAATGTTGTCAGTTATCAAGAGTCATCAGAGGATGACCCATAGTACCTCAGGGTCCATGGAGTTAAGTATGTCCTATGTACTAACTGTTGAAGTAATTAAAGAAGTTAAGACTATTAATTAACGTTAACACAGTTTTCCAATTTTGGCATGTGAGACCTGTGAAAGGAGATATAAAACAACAAGAATTTGGTGCTGCAGAAAAAGAAATGTGAGTTAATTTTTCTGCAGTATCAAATTAGAATTTCTTTCATGCCATTTTATCTAATGTTTATTCAGGTCTTTACAGAAAGCACCCTTTATATTCTAATTTCCCCTTATTTTTAGAAAGTCTTAATTCCGTGTGTTTCTACAGAATTATTAACCATATTTTACTGACTAAAAACCTAATCTCCTTTGCCGAAAGTCAGCTAGCTAGTAAGGAGAGATTCAGAGTTCTCCAAGTCTTTAATCCTGAGTTATTTCATACTCTACCATTATGGACACCCTAATGATAGGAGTTTTTTTTTTTTTTTTTCTCTATTTAAAATTTCTCTTGATTAGAGAATTTTCAAATTCTCCAAATAATTTTTTATAGCCAGATCTATGCTGTGGCATATTTTACAGTATATTCTATTAATTGAAAATATTATCCACATGCCAGCATAAGAACAAGTAGCATCTACTTTTTAAATGAGAGTAGGAGTAGCTCCATCAAAAGTGTGCTTTGGAGAGGTATAAGTCATGAAACAGAACCTATATGAAGTGAATTATATCAAAGTAATCTTAGTCAAGAAATAGCATGAAGCAGGTATTGTTTGGAGGACAAGTGAAATTTATTGCGAGAATTGCACAAATCACCTGTAATCTCACTATCCAGAGATAGCCATTGTTAACATTTGGTATGTACATTATTCTATTTTTCTTCTATGCATGATTTTGTATATATGAATATTTTTCTTTCCACAAATAGATGGTATTAAACTGTATATATTGTTCTTTGTTCTGTAAATTTCATATAGAAGTAATATTGTTAACATTTTCTCATATCAATAAATATTCTATGGCATAATTTTTTTATTGTGGTGATTATACAAATACGTATAACATAAAACTTGCCCTTTTAACCATTACTAAGTGTATGTACAGTTCGGTGGCATTAAGTACATGCATAATGTTGTGCAGCCATCACCATTCTCTATTTCCAAAACTTTTTCACTACCCCAAACAGAAGCTCTGTGCCCATGCACACAGCAACTGCCTGTTCCCCTGTCCCTCAGCCCCTGGTAACCTCTCATCTACTTTCTATGTGTATTTGCCTGCTCTGGTTACCTCACGTAAGTGGAATCATACAATATTTGTCCCTTCATGCCTGGCTTATTTCACTTAGCATGTTACCAAGTTTCATCCATGTTGTAGTATATATCTGAATTTCATTCCTTTTTTATGGCTGAATAATATTCCATATTTGTATACACATTTTGTTGATTCATTCCCTGGCATAACTAGTTCCCATCCAATTTGTAAGTGGTTTCCAACTTTTCAGGGTTACAAAACACTGAAAAACTATATTACTGTGTACATATTTTTGTATATAGCTCTGATTACTTCCATAGGAAACATTTCTAGAAATGGAATTTCTTGGTCAAGCTTTTCTACCATCTAATAGCTTTTGATTGGCTTAGCCAAAATCCTCTCCAGAAGAGTTTTACCAGTTACACTTCTGTTAACATTATGTTAGAATATACTTAGAATATCAGTCAGAGATGTGGTAAGCTGTGCAGCCTGGTAGATAAAATCTCACTCTTTTTGTTGTGAAATAATTATAAACTCAGAAGAAGTTGCAGAAATAATGTAGAGGGCCTGTGTGCCCATCACTCAGCTTTCCCTAATGGTAACATCTTAATATACCTATAGTATGGTACATTATCAAAACCAGAAAATGTATTCTGTATACAAGTCTCTAGTCAGATACTTCATTTGCAAATATTTTCACCCAGTCTGCAGCTTGTCTTTTCATTCTCTTAGTGTCTTTTTGCAGAGCAAATGTTCTTAATTTTAATGAAATTTAACTTTTTCTTTTTTTTTTTTTTGATCAATGCTTTTGGTGTCAAATCTAAGAACTCTGCCTAACCTCAGGTAATGATTTTCTCCTGTTGTCTTCTTAAAGCTTTATATTTTATGTTTTTAATTTAGATCTGTTACCAATTTTGAGTTAATTTTTGTGTAAAGTGTGAGGTTTAGGTTCTTTTTTAAAATATGTGGATGTCCAATAATGGAAGTAACTAGTTTTTTAAATTGAACTTTTTATGGATAAATTTTCACATAGTAACCACTCACATAACCAGCAGTTAGATTGAAGAAAAGAACACTATCAGCACCCCATCATCCCCCTTGATTCCTTTCAATCATTACACGCTCTCCAAGTCCCACTCCCCAAGTATATCCTCCCTCCCTCTCGTTTCTGACACCAGAGACTAATCTTGTCTCTTTCAGCTTTATGTAGTGGAATTGCACAGTATCGTACCCTTGTTTTGGCTTCCTTTGTTCAACATTTTGTTTGTGAGATTCATCTGGGTTATAGCAGTAATTCATTCTTAAAAACCAAAAACAAAAAAAAAACCACCAAACCCAGTGCCATCGAGTCAATTCTGACTCATAGTGATCCTGTAGGACAGAGTAGAACTGCCCCATAGAGTTTCCAAGGAGTGCCTGGCGGATTCAAACTGCCGACCCTTTGGTTAGCAGCCATGGCACTTAACCACTATGCCACCAGGGTTTCCAATTCATTCTTATCACTGCATAATTTATTAATTCTCTTTATGGATATTTGGGTTTCTAGTTTGAGGCTATTACAAGTCCTGCTATGAACATTCTTGTACATTCATAGCTTTTGGTGAACATATGTACACATTTCTATAGGGTACATGCATGCAAATGGATTTATGGGGTCTTAGGATATACGTGGAGCCCTGGAGGCGCAGTGGTTAAGAGCTCAGCTACTAACCAAAAGGTTGGCAGTTCGAATTCACCAGCCGCTCCTTGGAAACTCTATGGGGCAGTTCTACTCTGACCTATAGGGTCGCTGTGAGTTGGAATAGACCGGATGACGAAAGCTTTGGTTTTTGGTTTTTTAGGATGTGTGTTTGTGCAGCTTTAGTATATACTGCGCAGAGGTGTCCTGTTTAGCTTTCTAGCGACCGGCTCTGGAGTGGGGGCTGGTTTGTAGTGTGTACCGATTTCTGTGGCATAAATACTCCTACTGTGCCCAATTCTGAGCTACCAGTGCTTTCTTAACTGGCTAAAAAAATTCTTGAAAATTTAACCATCGCTTGTGAAATAATACAAGGTGGCTTCAGAACATCACTCACATTGCCTAACGGTTTTTCCAAGGTAGTTATCATTTTAGCTCCTTTGACGGCACTGGGTGGGTTGGAAATGAATGAAAGTTCTGGGTGCATATCCACAACATTTGGTACTACCTGACTTTTTCATTTTAACCATGCTGTGTGGTACATAGGAGTTTCACTTTGTGGTTTTGATTTTCATTTCTCTGATGACTAATGAAGTTGAACACCTTTCATTACATACTTGAAGTGTGGTCTGCAGGCCATAGTTTGCCAGCCTGATGTAGACCATGAAGAGAGAGAAATTTTTGGTTTATACCTGAAGTGACTAGGTAATTTGAAATGACACATTCTTCCCTCTTCCAGGAGTGGAAATATGGAGATTGTTACCAAGTTTGGTTCACTTACGGTGTAATGATGTTATAGTTTTGTATATCTGAGAACCTGGTTTGTAAACGCCAGTGCCCCATCCTCACCTCACTGGTATCCTGAGTGTGTGAATTTATCAGGGAGCTTTTTTTTCATCTTTTGTTGCCCTCAGTGCCCTAATTTGTAAAAATGTGGATTATGATTCCTCTCTGTCTGGGTTATTATGGGGATTAAATGAAATGCCTTTCACGGTACTGAGTATGTGATAAAAGCATTCCATAAAACCATTATAAATACATATTACTGTCTGTCCCTCACCATTTAGGGGAGAACTGTCCTATAATAGCTTGTATTTGAAATAGACTCTCTCTGAGGATTTTAACAATATCTAGACTTATAAGTTCTTAGGCTCCCCAAGGAGACAATATAGTACAGTGACTAAGAGCTGGGAATGTGGAGTCCAGCTGTTAGGTTTGAATCCTCCCCCTGCTGTTTGCTAGCCTTGCAAGCTTCAGCAAGTTAACCACTTTCTCTGTACTCTGTTCTGTTTTGAAAAGCTTGTAAGGGAATTAGATGACTTGTTTGCAAATGTCGTCTTTGTACTCCTCTTTGCCTTTGTCATGCTTGGTAGACATAGGTGACAACAGGACAGGGCAAATCACAGTCCTGGTTCAGGATTGGGAAGCTAGTGAGGAGGTAAGACTTAGAACATGGTTATAGATCTAAGAAGGCCATGGGCTAACACTAAAAAAAAGACTGGTTAATTAGGGAGAAGGAAGGAAGAACTCTGGAGCTAGCTAAGGAATATAAACCAGGGGTTGGTGAAGTTTTTTTGTAAACAACCAGATATTAAATATTTTAGGCTTTTTGAGCCATACTGGCACAACAGCTCAATAGTGTTGTCATGTGAAAACACCCAATATCTGTGTAGATGAATGAGCCTGACTGTTCATGGCTACTTCAATTTGAACTTCATGTGTCATTAAATATTCTTCTTTTGTTTTCAACTATTTACAAATGTAAAAACCATTTTTAACTGACATTCCAAAAAGTATGGTCTGTGGGCCATAGTTTTTCAACCTCTGGTGTGACCATGAAGTAAGAGATAGCCAAGTCAAAAAGTATAATGTTAAAAATTAGGATTTTGGCTTCTGAGCCTAGGGAAATTTTTTGTTTTGTTTTTTTGGCTTCATGTCCAGGTTTTGAGTTGTAAATGAGAAGAGCTGAATCACAAGTATATGTTTGTAATCAAGGAGCAGTAGACTTTGAGGTCAGAGTTGGATTTGAATTTTGCTTCCATGCCTTAGACATAAAAGCCACCCTGAACAAAGTACATAACTTCTCTGAGCCTTATATTCCTCACCCGTGAAATGGGGCTAATAATTCTTATTCAGGTTTTTTTTTTTTTAATTGTACTTTAGATGAAGGAAAAACTAGTTTCTCATCAAACAGTACATACATTGTTCTATGACATTGGTTAACAACCCCATGACATGTCAGCACTCTCCCTTCTCAACCCTGGGTTCCATGTTACCACCTTTCCTGTTCCCTCCTGCCTTCCAGTCCCTGCCCCAGGGCTGGTGCACCCCTTAGTCTTGTTTTGTTCCATAAGCCTGTTCAGTCTTTGGCTGAAGGGTAAACCTCAGGAGTGACCTCATTACTGAGCTGAAAGGGTGTCCAACGGCCATACTCTCAGGTTTTCTCGTCTCTGTTAGGCCAGCAAGTCTGGTCTTTCTTTTTGAGTTGGAATTTTGTTTTAGATTTTTCTCCAACTCTATCTGGGACCCTCTATTGTGATCCCTGTCAGAGCAGTCAGTGGTGGTAGCTAGGCACCATCTAGTTGTACTAGACTCAGTCTGGTGGAGGCCATGGTAGATGTGGTCCATTAGTCCTTTGGACTAATCTTTCCCTTGTGTCTTTAGTTTTCTTCATTCTTCCTTGCTCTTGAAGGGGTGAGACCAGGGGAGTATCCTAGATGGCTGCTCACAGGCTTTTGTAACCCCAGGTGCTACTCATCAAAGTAAAAAGTAGAACATATTCTTTATAAACTGTGATATGCCAGTTGAACTAGATGTTCCCTGAGACCATGGTCCCCACAGCCTTCATCCCAGCAATTCGGTCCCTTAGGGAGTTTGGATGTGTCTATGGAGCTACCGTGACCTTGCCTTGTACAGGTTGTGCTGGCTTCCCCAGTATTGTGTACCGTCTTACCCTTCACCAAAGTTTCTACTTACCTATTTTCTATTAAGTGTTTTTACATCCCCAGCCCTCCCCTTCCTCATAACCATCAGAAATTTTTTTTTTGTGTGTGTAAACCTTCTCATGAGTTTTTACAGTAGTGGTCCTATACTATATTTTTCATTTTGTGATTGACTTATTTCACTCAGCATAATGTCCTCCAGCTTCATCCATGCTATGAGATGCTTCACAGATTCATTGTTCTATATTGTTGCATATTACTCCATTATGTGTATGTACCACAGTTTATCCACTCATCTGTTGATGGGCATCTAGGTTGTTTCCATCTTTTTGCTATTGTGAACAATGCTGCAATGAACATGGGTGTGCATATGTCTATTTGTGTGACAGCTCTTATTTCTCTAGGATGTATTCTTAGGAGTAAGATTACTAGATCATATGGTATTTCCATTTCTAAGGAAGCGCCATATGGTTTTCCAAAATAGTTGTATCATTTTGCATTCCCACCAGCAGTGCATAAGAGTTCTGATCTCTCCGCAACCTCTCCAGCATTTGTTATTTCCTGTTTTATTGATTTGTGCCAGTAATGCCGGGGTGAGATGGTAACTCATTGTGGTTTTGATTTGCATTTCTCTAATAGCTAGAGATCGTGAGCATTTCCTCATGTGTCTTTTGGCCATTTGAATGTCTTCTTTGGTTAAATGTCTGTTCATTTTCTTTGCCCATTTTTTAATTGCATTATTTGTCTTTTTGTTGTAGAGGTGTTGGATTTTCTTGTACATTTTAGAGTTTAGACCTTTATCTGATTCATAATAGTCAAAATTTTTTTCCCAGCCTGTAGGTTCTTTTTATACTCTTTTGGTGAAGTCTTTTGATGAGCATAAGTGTTTAATTTTTCAAAGATTCCAGTTATCTGGCTTATCCTCTGGAGCTTGTGTGTTGTTGGTTGTGGTTTGTATCCTCTAAATGCCATGTATTAATGGCCTTTAGCGTTGATTCTATTTTTTTCTTCTATGAACTTCATGGTTTTTGGCTTTATGTTTAGGTCTTTGATCATTTTGAGTTAGTTTTTGTATATGGTGTGAGGTATGGGTTCTGTTTCATTTTTTTGCAGATGGACTTTCAGTTTTGCCAGCACCGTTTGTTGAAAAGACTGTCTTTTCCTCGTTTGATGGATTTTGAGCCCTTGTCAAATATCAGGTGACTATAGGTGGAAAAAAAAAAATTTTTTTTTTATAGGTGGATTTACATCCTGGTTCTCAGTTCTGTTTCATTGGTCAAAAAAAAAGGAGGAAAAGGGGAAAAGAAAAGAAAAAAAGAGATAAAAATTTGGAAAAGAAAAGCTCCCAGCGGTCCCACCTGTGTGGCCATGAAGATTGGGGAAGTGACTCCCAGGCTGTGCAGTATAGCCTGGCTAGAGGAGTTATAGATGTCACACAGCACCAGGTATTAAGGAGACAGGGAAAAAAGGTAAGTATAGACAGATGAGAATTGAGAAATGAAGAAAGACAGGAAAGGAAAAAGAGAGAAGAAAAGAAAAAAGAAATGCCCCCAGGGATCCTGCCTACATGGCTGCATAGATTGGGGGAGTGGCCCCTAAGCTTGTGCTGTGCAGCCTGGCTAGAAGGGGCTCCCAAGTACGAAAAGAGAAAGGAAAACAAACTAACAAAACAAGCAAAAAAGAAAAAAAGGCCTCAGGGATCCCACTAGCGGGATTTCGCAGGCAGAGGTAGAGGTTCCCTAGTCGAGCGGGGTTCACAGCCTTTCAAGAAGAAACAGAGGTGGCACATGGAGCCAGGTGTTTGAGAGAAAGGAGAGGGAGGTGGTGGGAGGCACGGAAGAGACCAAAAGAGATGGAAAGAAGAATTACCAGCTAAGGGGACCGGCCAGTGTGGGTGGGGTGAACCCAAGTGCCCTGAGGCCAAAGAAATTGCCTCCTGGCTAAGGGACTGCAGCTGGCGGAAAGCAGAAGAGGCCGAAATGGGAGCGGAAGAAGGGGTGAGGGGTTAGGAAAGCATGTGTTGCTTGTTACCTGGTGCTCTATCTCCTGCTGGGAACTTTGTGAAGCTGCTTTTTCACACACCCTGTCTGCCAATCTGTGATGTGGGTGAGGCAAATCCAAGCAGCACAGACACTGCACTTCCCCAGCCGGTTGAGCCACAGCAGCCAGCGAGGAAGCTCAGAGGTAGAGCAGCAGGGAAGGGATGGGGGGTGGAAAAGCGTGTATCACTGTTTACCAGGTGCTCTGTCTCCTGCTGGGAGCTCTGTGAAGCTGCTTTCCCGTGCTCCCTGACCACTGATCCCCGACAGGAGTCCAAGATGATGAATCTGTGCTGTGTTAGCTGATAAGGACCCTCTGCATGTATCTCTCATCGCTGTCTGTCCTCTCTCAGTTTCTTATTCCATTTGATGTTTGGCTGAATTCTGTCTCTTCATTTGGCACTTCAGGTTCCAGGAACAACATTTGTCTCTGTTTTACGTAGTTTTTTGGGTCTTTGCTGTGGAGGAGCCGCATGGCGCTTTTGTCTATGGCACCATGTTGGATGGAAGTGTCCCTTTTTCAGGTTTTTGGAGGGCTGAATGAAACGAGGTAATGTATGAAATGTTCCTAGATGAAAGCTTGACACACAGTAGATGATGGTTACTATGTTTATCATTGGGTAAGAAGTGAAATTAGATTGGTCTATAATCAATAAGATCATTGTGTGAACGGGTTTCAAAAGCTGAGATAAGAGGTGATGGTGGTCTGAACTAAGGAAGTGGTAGTGGGGATGGATAGAAGTGGGTGAATTTAGCATACATTTAGGAGGTAGAATTGAGAAGACTTGGTGATGGGATGTGAGGGAGAAGTTAAGATTGGCTTTCAGGTACTGGGCCTGGGCAATTGGCGTAACTCTGCTGTCTTATTCACTTACACAATGCCCTTCCCCGTAGTTGCCTGCTGAATCCTGCCAGCCTGTATGCAATGCTTTGGCTCTGGTAGAATCCAGATGCATTAAATTGGACAAAGGAGAAGCCAGACATCAGAGAAAACGGTTTTCTAGGTACGGAATGGATTGTAAGACAGGAGTAGATGAGGGAACATTTAAGAAGCTATTGCAGTAATAGATAATGGTAGCTTGGACAAGGGTAATGGCAATGAAGATGAAATATTTGAATGAATTTGAAAGACGTTTAGGAGGCAAAATTCAAATCCATGCTGATAGTTTCTGTCCACCAAGTGATGGACTGGATAACAGGGTAAGAGAGAGATGTGTCAAGGAGGAACTTCAGGTTTCTGTCTCGCGTAATTGAATGGAAGGTAGTCCTTCACAGAGATAGGGAATATTAGAAGAAGACTGTATTCGGGCAAAAAGATGATGAGTTTAATATTAGACACATTGATTTTTGAGATGTCTTTGATTCATGTAAGTGGAAACAACAAGAAATATAAGCCTAACAATGATGAATCTGGAAAACATCTCACATCATGGATGAATTTGGAGGGCATTATGCTAAGTAAGTCAATTACAAAAGGATAAATATTGTATGAGACCACTTACAAAAACTCAAGAAAAGGTTCACACACAGAAAAAAACAATCTTTGATGGCCGTAAGGGAGGGGAAGAGTGGGGAGAGTTGAGGAACGGAAATCACTAGATAGTAGGTGAGTGTTAACTTTTGTGAGGGGAAGAACACACAATATAGGGAAAGTCAGCACAGCTTGACCAAGGCAAAGCCATAGAAACTTCGTAGACCATCCAAACACCTTGAGGAATTGAGTTACTGGGGCTGAGGGCTGGGAACCATGGTCTTGGGGCATCTATGTTAATCGGCGTAACATAGTTCAAAAAGAAAATGCTCTATACCCTGCTTTGGTGAGTAGTGTCTGGGGTCCTGAAAACTTACAAGTGGCTATCTAAGATATATCTATTGGTCCCATTCCATCTGGAGCAAAGGATAATGAAGAAAACCAAAGACACAAGGAAAATATTAGTCCAAAGGACTACTGGACCACAATGAACCACAGCCTCCACCAGCAACATCCCAGAAGAACTAGATGATGCCTAGCTACCACCACCAACTGCCGTAACAGAGATCACAATAGAGGGCCCAGGACAGAATGGGAGAAAAATGTAGAACAAAACTCAAATTCACACAATAAAGACCAGACTCACTGGTCTGACAGACTGGAGGAACCCCCTAGACTAAGGCCCTTGAACCCCCTGCTAACTCAGAACTGAAGTCACTCCTGAAGTTCACCTTTCAGCCAAAGATTAGACAGGCGTATGAAACAATAACATGTGAGGAATGTGCTTCTTCGTTCAATTGAGTATATGAGACCAAATGGGCAACACTTGCCCCAAAGCAATGATGAGAAGGCAGGAAGTGACAGGAAAAATGGACATGGGGAACCCAGAGTGGAAAGTGGGAGAGTGCTGACACACTGGGGGGATTGCAACCAATGTCACAAAACAATTTGCAAATACATTTTTGAATAAGAAACTATTTTGCACTGTCAACTTTCACCTAAAGCACAATAAAATTAAATTATATATATATATATATATATATAAAATGCATATATATATATATATATGGAAACCCTGGTGGCGTAGTGGTTAAGTGCTATGGCTGCTAACCAAGAGGTCAGCAGTTCAAATCCACCAGGTGCACCTTGGAAACTCTATGGGGCAGTTCTACTCTATCCTATGGGGTCACTATGAGTCGGAATCGACAGCAGTGAGATATATATATATATGCCTACCAGTAAGAGCAAAAAGAGGAATCGGAGATAAAATTCAGAAGTCATAGACATACAAGTGAAATTGAAGCCATTGGCAAATCCATTTTCCAGTACTATTTCATAAATATATACGAAGCCCTGGTGGCGCAGTGGTTAAGAGCTGGGCTGCAAACCAAATGGTCAGCAGTTTGAATTCACCAGACACTCCTTGGAAACTCTATGGGGCAGTTCTGCTCTGTCCTGTAGGGTTGCTATGAGTCAGAACTGACTTGACAGCAACGGGTTTGGTTTTTGTTTTATATATGCTTTATATATATCGATTTTTATTTAAAACAAGGATATTGTTAAGTTGAACAAAATAAAGGAGAATGTGGTGATGGGATAAGGATAGACATAGATATCAATGGAATAGAATTGATAGTCAAGAAAATAAACCTGTAAAATTATTGATTTTGACAAGGGTGCCAAGTCCATTCAATGGGCAGAGAATAACTTTTCCAACAAAATCGTGCTGGGACAATTGTATATCCACATACAAACAAATGATGTTAGACCCCTGCCTCACACCATACATAAAATGGATTAAGGACCTAAATATAGGAACTAAAGCTATAAAGCTCTTGGAAGAAAACGGGGATAAATCTTCATGAACTTGAATTTGACAAAGGTTTCTTGGACATGATGCCAAAGCAAAAGCAATAAAAGAAATAGACAAATTGGACATCATCAAAATAAACTTTCACACCTCAGAGGATACTTCAAGAAAGTGAAAAAAGCTCATAGAATGGGAGAAAATATTTGCAAATTGTATAACTGATAAAGGTCTAGCATCCAGAATATATAAAGAAATTTTATAACCCAGCAACAAAAGACAACCCTATTTAAAAAACAGGCAAAGCATTTGAATAGACATTTCTCCAAAGAAGATACACAGTCAATAAGCATATGAAAAGATGCTCAATGTAAGCAAAAGGGCAATACAAATCGAGACCACAATGAAATACACTTCACACTGACTAGGATGGCTGAATACAAAAAGACAATAACAAATGTTGGTGAGTATGTAGAGAAATTGGAATGTTCATACATTGCTGGTGGGGTTGTACGAATAGTGCAGGTACATGGAAAACTTTGACAGTTCTCAAAAAGTTAAATATACATTTACCATATGATCCAGCAGTTCTGCTCTTAATTATATTCATGAGAGTGGAAAACATGTCTGTGTAAAATCTTGTAAACAAATGTTTGTAGAAGCATTAGTCATAATAGCCAAAAAGTGTAAACACCCAAAAAAATCCATCAACTGGTAATTGATAAACAAAATGTGGTATATCCAAACAATGGAATATTGTTGTTGTTAGGTGCCATCAAGTTGTTTCTAACTCATAGGTACCCTATAGGACAGGGTAGAACTGCCCCACAGGGTTTTCAAGGAGTGGCTGGTGGATTTAAACTGCTAAACTTTTGGTTAGCAGCCAAGCTCTTAAGGACTGCTCCACCAGGGCTCCAACAATGGAATATTATTTAGTCATGAAAAGGAATGAAGTACTGATTCCTGTTACAAAATGGATGAACCTTTAAAACCTATTGTAAGTGAAATGTCAGACCCAAAAGTGATTCCATTTATATGAAATATGTAGAAGCGGCAAATGCATAGAGACAGAAAGTAGATGAGTGGTTATCAGGGGCTGGTATGTGTATACCACATTTTATTGATTTGTTCATCTGTTGATGGACACTTGGGTTTTTTCCACCTTTTGGCTATTGTGAATAGTGCTGCAGTGATCATTGGTGTCAAGTCTCTGTTAGAGTCCTTGTTTTCAAGTCTTGCATATATACCTAGGAATGGAATGGCTGAGTCACTTATAATTCCTTTTTCATTTGTTTCAATAAAAGTGCTAGTGTGTCACCAAATATTAACAATCACAGTCCACTCTGTAAAAGAAATCTATGAAAATTTAATCAGCTAATAAGAGAGATTACAGGATTTAGGTATTTGGGAGGTAGGAAAAAAATTTTTTTTTTTTAGTTATTAATGAATGAGTACTTGTAAATTAAATCTTAATGATATGTGAGAGTCTATGGTGACAGGCAACCTCCAATACCACTCACTGGTCAGCATGTTACAACAATTTTTTTTCAAAATCTTGATGGACATCAAAATCTTGTGTGCAAGATGGTACTTGTCATTTAAAAAAATGTATCTGATTAAGAGAAAATAGACATTACATAGTCAGGTATGACTTAAAATTGTGTTGATTTTATTCTTTTTCCTTTCATAGCATATAAATTATTGCTTATGATTTTTTTCAATGTGAATGAGTTTAACCCATTTGTCACTGTCCTCAATCTTTAGTCTTCTTCACATTTCCTCATTATTCCCTGTTCAAGTAACTGTTGAATTTTTTTTTTTTAATTTATTTTGTTGTTGAGAATATACACAGCAAAATATACACCGATTCGACAGTTTCTACATGTACCATTTAGTGACGTTGATTACATTCTTCAAGTTGTACAATCTTCCCCCCATTAATATAAATTCACTACTCCCTAAGATTCCTATGTAATCTTTCGAGTTGCTGTTGTCGGTTTGATCCCATATAGATAGTTCTTAAAGGAGCATAATGCTCAAGGCAGACATTTTTTACTAGGTAAGTTAAACTGTTGGTTTTAAGGAGACTTCAGGGGATGTTTTGGTTTAAGATTTAAAAAGATTATCTCAGGGCAGTAGTTTCAGGGGTTTATCCAACCTTCATGGCTCCAAGCAGTCTAGAGGCAATTAAAATTTGAAATTCTCTTATGCATTTTCCCCCTTTTGATCAGGATTCTTTCATGGAATTTTTGATAAAGATGTTAAGTAATGATAGCTGGGCACCATCCTGTTCTGGTCTCCTGGCAAAGAAGGCAGTTGTTCATGGAGGCAATTAGCCACAAGTTCCATATCCTCCTCCTATTCCTGACTCTCCTTCTTCCTCTGTTGCTTCAGGCGAATAGAGACCAACTGTTGTGCCTTGGATGGCCATCTGCAAGCTTTTAAGACCCCAAGCGCTACAGAATGAACTATGAGGTAGAAAAGCAGCACTAATCATATTATTAGGCCTATTAACTGGGATGTCCCATGTAACCATGGCCGTAAACATCCAAACCAAGAAACCAAACCCCAAGAGATTTTTGGTTGTGCATAAGGAACCTCAGCAACTACTGTTTTTGTTGTTCTTGTTCTGAGTATATCTATCACACAACTTTTGCCAATTCAACTTTTTACAGGTATACAATTTATTGAAAAAAATTACGATAATTGGCTGTGGAACACTACGCTTAATCAATGCGGTATTTCCATCACCGTTAACCCTCCCATTCCTCCTCCCTCCTGCCCCTGGAAACCACTAATAAACTTTATTCTCTATATATTTGCATTTTCTTGTCTTTTTATATAAGTGAGGTCATACAACATTCCTCCTTTTGTGATCGACTGATTTTATACAGCATAATGTCCTCCATCTCCATCCCTGTTGTAGCATGTATGAAGACTTCATTTTTCCTACTGGCTGATTAGTATCCCATTATATGTGACATTTACTCATTATTAGTTCATGAACAAAAGGCACTAGGATTCTTTTACCTTCTACCACATTTACAATGTCTCTACCAAAAAAGCCAGGATTTATACTTAGCTCTCAAGGCCTTGCTATTAAGAAAACAATGCAGCAGCTATTTTATGTAATTTAAGTCCAACCTCTAAACTCTAGACTCTGGAGAGCATTCCATGTGAAAGGGATAGGAAAGAAAGGCCAATAAATTCATTGCTGACCTTGTAGTGTAAGATACCGTACAAAGTAAAGGAGATGGCTGTCTCCGTTGTAGATAAGATTGTGGAGGGACATTGAGTGGATTGGCTCAGAAGGTAATCAGATTTTTGCTCTATAGATTGTATGGGGTAATATGCACTATTTTTTGGAATTTCCTGGCAAACAGAAAGCAACCCTACGCCCTTGGGGATCCTACCTTGTGGCCTTAGGTTTTGGGGAATTGTCTGATGGACTGCATGATGATAGGCCACCAATAGATAACATTCAGGAAAAAGAATAATCATGCATCAAATTGGACCAGATTTCATGCTCTTTTACCTTGAATGAAGATAGAATTGGTTAGGTGCAGAGCTCAGGATTTTACTCTAGGTACTCTGAATGTATTGAACCTTACAAATGTTTTTTATAACCTTGGTGAAAGGCCTCTTTCTTTTCTATCACACCTGATATATGTCCAATTTTTCTCTACGATATTTTTAAAATTCAAATTCTGTACTTAAAAAACAAATGTATGGAAATAAACCCCATCAGCTATCTATTGCCAGTAATCTTCACAGCTGGGCTAACCGTTCAACACAAGCTTTCACAGAAGTTGTTCTATAACCATGGATTTTAATGTTCAGAAGGTCGTGATTAAGCCCTTTTTATCAAGAATTTTAACCATTGGCTTTCATATGCCAATTAGCAATTTGCTACTATGATAATTTCAAATTTTTGTAATTAATAAAATACAAAAAATTAAAATAGGGCAGAGCCAAGATGGTGGAATAGACAGACGCTTCTGTGAAGCCCTCTTTACAACAAAGACCCGAAAAAACAAGTCAAATGAGTATATTTGTGACAAGCTGGGAGCCCTGAGCATCAAAGGCAAGCTTAGACAATGAACTGAGGGGCAGGGGGAGGAAGAGCTCGTTCAGAAGTGGAGAGGAGTCACTGGACCTGAATCGCAGGGAGCCCTCAGGCGCAATTCCTGGAGCGGCAGCGGTGGCAGGCTGGTCCTAGCATTCAGCTGCAGTTTCCCCAGGGAGAAGCAGCCAGCCACACAGCCCACTCACACCTCCAGAACCTGAGGAGAAGGGCACTCTCGGCAAAAGCTAAGTACTTGCGTATATTATACCCCCACCCCCAAGCTGGCTTCAGCGGCTGAATCCCTGGGCCTGAGATAAACCCTGGTAAGCACCTAGAGCCATCCTCCTGGCCTTGGGGAAGGAAAAAATTTGTGACTGGGGGGAAAAGATAATTCGCTAGCTCCATTAACCAAGGGAGCTCAGAACAGGAGCGGATCCTGTCCAGGCATAAACCGTCTGTGGACCTTCAGCACCTTTCCCTTCTGCATGGACCTGTGTGGGCCTATTTCGGGAGAATAGGCCCTTCTTGGCAAACTCCAACCATTTCAGCTGTGCGGTGGAGAGGTGGGTGTTTGAAGTTTGACATTGCTTTGCCTATTAAACAAGGTCCTCATCCCCTCTCAACAGGGACCTACGGACTGGTAGCTCCACGCAGGCCGCCCAGCACCCACGACGGGTGCAAAGGTAACTGGTACCTCCCAGTCCTTACAACAAAAATTTGGGTGCCCATGGTCCCTCTGCAGAACCCACCCACCAGCACGCTCTAGGGAACAGAGACACATTTTCCTCAGAGACACTTGGGGGTCAGTTCTCAGCCCCCTGCCTTGTTCAGAGTGTGACCCCCTGCTGCAATCAGATACTGGTATATACGCCAATCACCCCTGCTCCTCTAAGACTGTAGGACAGAGCCTGTACCACACACTTGATATCAGCTGCCTGGAAACCTGAGCTGAATCCATACAAAAAAAACTGAATGGACTCCTAGACTGATATACCTGATAACAGCTCTAGCCAGCTGGGGACAGGACACCAGAGCTCCAAAGGCAAAAATAATCAAGCTAGCTCACTCAAGCAACCCATAGGGGTATACCAAAATGAAACAAAGCAAGGAGCTAGGACATGGTAAGCAAGCATAAACTAATACAATAACTTCTAGATGGCTCAGAGACAACAGTCAATATCAAGTCACGTAAAGAAACACACCATGATCACCTCAACAGGCTCTCAAAACAAAGAATCCAGGGGTCTTCTAGATGAAAGTGCATTCCTGGAATTACCAGATGCAGAATACAAAAGTTTAATATACAGAACCCTTCAAGACATCAGGAAGGAAATGAGGCAATATGCAGAACAAGCCAAGAAACACACAGATAAAGCAACTGAAGAAATTAGAAAGATTATTCAGGAACATAATGAAAAGAAAAATCCATAGGCAGACAGCAATCAGAAATTCAGAATATTAACTATAAAATTACAGAATTAGATAATAGAAAGTCAGAGGAGCAGAACTGAGCAAGTAGAAGCTAGAATTTCTGAACTCAAATCACTTGGCACCAATATATTTGAAGAAAAATCAGATAAAAGAACTTTAAAAAATGAAGAAACCTTAAGAATCATGCGGGACTCTATCAAGAGAAATAACCTATGAGTGATTGGAGTACCAGAACAGAGAGGGATAACAAAAAATACAGAGAAAATTGTTGAGGATTTGTTGGCAGAAAACTTCCCTGATATTGTGAAAGATGAGAAGATATCTATCCAAGATGCTCATCGAACTCCACATAAGGTAGATCTTAAAAGAAAGTCACCAAGACATATTATAATCAAACTTGCCAACCATAGATAAAGAGAGAATTATAAGAGCAGTGAGGGATAAATGAAAAGCCACCTACAAAGGAGAGCCAATAAGAATAAATTCGGACTACACGGCAGAAACCATGCAGGCAAGAAGGCAATGGGATGGCATATTTAAAAAATTGAAGGAAAAAAATTGCCTGCCAAGAATCATATATCCATCAAAACTGTCTCTTAAATATGAAGGTGAAATTAAGACATTTCCAGATAAACACAAGTTGAGGGAATTTGTAAAAACCAAACCAAAGGTACAAAAAATACTAAAGGGAGTTCTTTGGTTAGAAAATCAATACCAGGTATCAGCCCAAGACTAGAACACTGGGCAGAGCAACCAGAAGTCAACCCAGACAGGGAAATAAAAAAAAAAGAAAAAACAAAGCAAGATTCCAAAAAAAAAAAGCCCAACACAGGGTAATAGCGATGTTATTATATAAAAGAAGACAACATTAAAATAATAAAGAGGGACTAAGAAATGTGATCATACGCCTTCCATATGGAGAGGAAGATATGGCGATACAAAGAAATAAAAGTTAGTTTTAAATTTAGAAAAATAGGGGTAAATAATTAGGTAACCACCAAGGAGACAAACTATCCTACTCATCAAAATAAAATGCAAGAGAAAAATACAGACTCAGCAGAAACAAAATCAACAACAACAAATATGAGGAAAAGACAATATATATAGAAAATCTACTCAGCACATAAAATCAGTTGGGAAAAAGAAACTGTCAACACACAAAAAAAGACATCTAAATGATAGCACTAAATTCATACCTAGCCAAAATTACTCTGAATGTAAATGGACTAAATGCACCAATAAAGAGACAGAGAGTGCCACAAAGGATTAAAAAACAAGATCCATCTATATGCCGCCTACAAGAGACACACCTTAGACTTAGAGACACAAACTAAAACTTAAAGGATGGAAAAAAATATATCAAGCAAACAACAATCAAAAAAGAGCAGGAGTGACAATATTAATTTCTGACAAAATAGACTTTAAAGTTAAATCCATCAGGAAGGATAAGGAGGGACACTATATAATGATTAAAGGGACAATGCACCAAGAAGATATAACCATATTAAATATTTATGCACCCAATGACAGGGCTGCAAGATACATAAAACAAACTCTATCAGCATTGAAAAGTGAGATAGACAGCTCCACAGTAACAGTAGGAGACTTCAACACACCACTTTCGGTGAAGGACAGAACATCCAGAAAGAAGCTCAATAAAGACATGGAAGATCTAAATGCCACAATCAACCAACTTGACCTCGTAGACATATACAGAACACTCCACTCAACAGCAACCAACTATACTTTCTTTTCTAGTGCACATGGAACATTCTCTAGAATAGACCACATATAGATCATAAAGCAAGCCTTAGCAGAATCCAAAACACTGAAATATTACAAAGCATCTTCTCTGTCCATAAGGCCATAAAAGTGGAAATCAATAACAGGAAAAGCAGGGGAAAAAAATCAAACACTTGGAAACTGAACAATACCCTGCCCAAAAAAGACTGGATTATAGAAGACAATAAGGATTGAATAAGGAAATTCATAGAATCCAATGAGAATGAAAACACTTCCTATCAGAACCTTTGGGACACAGCAAAAGTGGTGCTCAGAGGCCAATTTATGTCAATAAATGCACACATCCAAAAACAAGAAAGGGCCAAAATCAAAGAATTATCCCTACAATTTGAACAAATAGAAAAAGAGCAACAAGAGAAACCCTCAGGCATCAGAAGAAAACAAATAATAAAAATTAGAGCTGAACTAAATGAAATAGAAAACAGAAAAACAATTGAAAGAATTAACAAGACCAAAAGCTGGTTTTCTAAAAAACTCAACGAAATTGATAAACCAGTGGCCAAACTGACAAAGGAAAAACAGGAGAGGAAGCAAATAACCCAAATAAGAAATGAGATGGGCGATATTACAACTGACCCAACTGAAATTAAAAGAATTATATCAGATTACTATGAAAAACTATACTCAAATTTGAAAACCTAGAGGAAATGGATGAATTCCTAGAAACACACTACCTACCTAAACTAACACAAACAGAGGTAGAACAACTAAATAGACCCATAACAAAAGAAGACATTGAAAAGGTAATAAAAAAACTCCCCCCAAAAAAGCCCTGGTCCGGGGGCTTCACTGCAGAGTTCTACCAAACTTTCAGAGAAGAGTTAACACCACTACTACTAAAGATATTTCAGAGCACAGAAAAGGATAGAATACTCCCAAACTCATTCTATGAAGCCGCCATATACCTGATACCAAAACCAGGTAAAGACACCACAAGAAAAGAAAATTATAGACCTATATCCCTCATGAACTTAGATGCAAAAATCCTCAACAAAATTCTAGCCAATAGAATTCAACAACATATCCAAAAAATAATTCACCATGACCAAGTGGGATTCATACTAGGTATGCAGGGATGGTTCAACATTAGAAAAACAATTAATGTAATCCACCACATAAATAAAACAAAAGACAAGAATCACATGATTTTATCAATTGAGGCAGAAAAGGCATTTGACAAAGTTCAACACTCATTCACGATAAAAACTCTCAGCAAAATAGGAATAGAAGGAAAATTCCTCAACATAAAAGGCATTTATACAAAGCCAACAGCCAACATCACCCTAAATGGAGAGAGCCTGTAAACATCCCTACTGAGATCAGGAACCAGACAAGGATGCCCTTTATCACCACTCTTATTCAACTTTGTGCTGGAAGACCTAGCCACGGCAATTAGGCTAGATAAAGAAATAAAGGGCATCCAGATTGGCAAGGAAGAAGTCAAAGTATCTCTATTTGCAGATGACATGACCTTATACACAGAAAACCCTAAGGAATCTTCCAGAAAACTACTGAAACTAATAGAAGAGTTCTGCAGAGTATCAGGATACAAGATAAACATACAAAAATCAGTTGGACTCCGCTACACCAACAAAAAGAACATCGAAGAGGAAATCACCAAATCAATGCCATTTACAGTAGCCCCCAAGAAGATAAAATACTTAGGAATAAATCTTACCAGAGATGTAAAAGACTTATACAAAGAAAACTACAGAACACTTCTGCAAGAAACCAAAAGAGACTTACCTAAGTGGAAGAACATACCTTGCTTGTGGACAGGAATAAAAAAATGTCTATTCTACCAAAAGCGATCTATACATTTTAAACAATTCTGATCCAAATCCCAAGGACATTCTTTAATGAGATGGAGAAACAAATTACTAGTTTCATATGGAAGGGAAAGAGGCCCCGGATAAATAAGGCATTACTGGAAAAGAAGAACAAAGTGGGAGGCCTTACTCTACCTGATTTTAGAACCTATTATACTGCCACAGTAGTCAAAACAGCCTGGTACTGGTACAACAACAGATACATGGACCAATGGAACAGAATTGAGAATCCAGACATAAATCCATCCACATATGAGCAGTTGATATTTGACAAATTTTTTTCCAAAACAGTTAAATGGGGAAAAGACAGTCTTTTTAACAAATGGTGCTGGCATAACTGGGTATCCCTCTGCAAAAAAATGAAACAAGACCCATACCTCACTCCATGCACAAAAATGAACTCAAAATGGATCAAAGACCTAAATATAAAATCTAAAAAGATAAAGATCATGGAAGAAAAAAAAGGGACAATGTTAGGAGCCCTAATACCTGGCATAAAGAGTATATAAAACATTATAAAGAAAGTAAAAGAAAAACTAGATAACTGGGAGCTCCTAAAAATCAAACACTTATGCTCATCCATAGACTTCAGCAAAAGAGTAAAAAGACTACCTACAGACTGGGAAAATTTTTTAGCTATGACATTTCTGATCAGTGTCTGATCTCTGAAATCTACATGATAACTGCAAAAACTCAGCTGCAAAAAGACAAATAACCCAATTAAAAAATGGGCAAAAGATATGAATAGACACTTCACTAAAGAAGACATTCAGGTAGCTAACAGATACGTGAGGAAATGTTCACGATCATTAGCCATTAGAGAAATGCAGATCAAAACTACAATGAGATGCCATCTCACTCCAACAAGGCTGGCATTAATCCAAAAAACACCAAATAATAAATGTTGGAGAGGCTGTGGAGAGTCTGGAACACTTCTACACTGCTGGTGGGAATGAAAAATGGTACAATCACTTTGGAAATCGATTTGGTGCTTCCTTAAAAAGCTAGAAATAGAACTACCATACGACCCAGCAATCCCACTCTTTGGAATATATCCTAGAGAAATAAGAGCCTTTACACAGATGTATGCACACCCATGTCTACTGCAGCACTGTTTACAGTAGCAAAAAAATGGAAGCAACCAACGTGCCCATCAACGGATGAATGGATAAATAAATTATGGTATATTCACACAATGGAGTATTATGCATCTATAAAGAACAGTGAGGAATCTGTGAAACATTTCATAACATGGAGGAAACTGGAAGGCATTATACTGAGTAAAATTAGTCCGTTGCAAAAGGACAAATGGTTTGTAAGACCACTATTATAAGAATTTGAGAAATAGTTTAAACTGAGAAGAAAACATTCTTTTGTGGTCACAAGAGCAGGGAGGGAGGGAGGGTGGGAGAGGGGTACTCACTAATTAGTAGATAAGAACTACTTTAGGTGAAGGGAAAGACAGCACACAATACAGGGGAGGTCAGCACAATTGGACTAAACCAAAAGCAAAGAACTTTCCTGAATAAACGCTTCAGAGGCCAGCATAGCTGGGGTAGGGGTCTGGGGACCATGGTTTCAGGGGACATCTAAGTTAATTGGCATAATAAAATCTATTAAGAAAACATTCTGCATCCCACTTTGAAGAGTGGCGCTGGGCTCTTAAACGCTAGCAAGCAGCCATCTAAGATGCATCAATTGGTCTCAACCCACCTGGAGCAAAGGAGAATGAAGAACACGAAGGACTCAAGGTGATTAGGAGCCCAAGAGACAGAAAGGGCCACGTGAACCGGAGACTACATCATCCTGAGACCAGAAGAACTAGATGGTGCCCGGCTACAACCGATGACTGCCCTGACAGGCAACACAACAGACAAACCCTGAGGGAGCAGGAGAGCAGTGGGATGCAAACCCCAAATTCTTATAAGACCAGACTTAATGGTCTGACTGAGACTAGAAAGACCCCGGCGGTCATGGCCCACAGACCTCCTGTTGGCCCAGGACAGAAACCATTGCTGAAGCCAACTCTTCAGACATGGATTGGACTGGACAATGGGTTGGAGAGGATGCTGGTGAGGAGTGAGCTTCTTGGATCAGGTGGACGCTTGAGACTATGTTGGCATCTCCTGCCTGGAGGGGAGTTGAGATGGTGGAGGGGGTTAGAATCTGGTGAAATGGACACGAAAAGAGAGAGTGGAGGGAGACAATGGGATGTCTCATTAGGGGGAGAGTAATTGGGAGTGTGTAGCAAGGTGTATATGGGTTTTTGTGTGAGAGACTGACTTGATTTGTAAACTTTCACTTAAAGCACAGTAAAAATTATTTAAAAAATTAAAATATGTTCTATTAGTGGATTGTGACCAGTGATCCAGTACTTGCTGGCATTGTTTTTGCCCTTTAACTTAAACTCTTAAATGTGATTATATAGTTAACAGAAATAAAGCTCACTTTGCCTTGACCAGCCACTGTGAAAAGCACATGTAAGGCAACTGAACATTGGTTAAAGATTCATCTTGCTAATGTCAAGCGAGAGTCTTAACCTTACCCGTTAGATGATGGCTCTCTGCCTCCTGGTCTCCAATATGTTGCATCGCCTTCTCCATACAAGGGACTAAGACCATCACCATGTAGAGGCTTTCTAGCAGGTTTACATTTAGGAATGATGAAGAAGTAGAAGGACTGGACTCCCTTTTTTCATAAGACTTATTTGCATCTTCTTTATAACTTTTCCCTTCTTTCATTCTTTTTCACATTTTGATCTTTGGTTTTGTTTTTTCTTCTTCAAGCTTCCCTAGTTTTTCCATATATTTTTAGTTTGCACATTTAAATCTTTAATTTCTAAAGGAGCAGTTGCTGAAGCATTTTTGTTGTTCAGTGACACCAGCTTCTGTAGCAGCCACAGCTCTATCTAGTTGCCCCTGTCTCACGTACTCAACATGGTGAAAATCAAAAACCAAACTGATTGCTGTCAAGTTGATTTGTACTCATGGCAACCGCATGCGTATGGGAGTAGAACTGTGCTCCGCAGGGTTTTCAATGGCTGATTTTCTTAAAAGTAGATCACCAGGCCTTTCTTCTGAGATATTTCTGGTGGGCTCAAACCTGCATGCATTTGGTGAACAGCTGAGTCCTTAACTGTTTGCATCACCCAGAGACTCCCAACCTGGTGAAGAGCTTCTGAAAGGCTACTAGAGAACAACACAGCTGAAAGCGCCAATCCATCCATAGGTGGCCAAAGGCAGCCCACCATGATGTGCAGGAGACAGTGCCCCTCTGGGCCAACAATGCCCCCCAGATCCCTTTCCAGCTTCTTGGGTCCTGTTGTCCTGCTGCTGCCTTTTCGTCTCTTCATTATTCATCTAGTTCTGAAGGATCTCCAAAGGTAATGTTGCCTGGTCACTTTCTCTGGTCAGGTTCCCTCTGTTGGGGTGAGGTAGTGGGAGCCCAACTAGGGATGGACATTCAGTTATTGCCTACCATACTGGTTAATCAGTCTCAATCAGCCCAATACAATTCCCGCCAGACCTTAGGGTCCGGGAACCACTTCTCTCACTCTTAGTAACCTCTGCTAGAATTTCCAGGCTTGCAGTAATCTAATTTTGGGTAGACCACAGGGTTTGCATTCAAACATATATATGACATGATTGTAGACTGGCTGAAAAATTAGTTACTAGGGCTCCCATTGACTGATTCAGCTTGGCCTGGCCTAGCCCCTTTGCCTCTGATCCCACCAATTCTATAAACCATGAGGTCCAGAGATGGCTGGGGCTGTTGAACCTAACAGGGTCAGATGGCTCTGGTTCATGATCCCAAACCCAAACATATTTTCTCTGTCAGACCATAGTTTGCCAACCCCTGGCCTAATCTTTCTTACTGTGGTTTCTTTTGTATTGGCCAAAACTTGAGAGAAAAAGCAGTGTTAATTAAAATGAGACAAGGTTCTCAAACTCTATTTTTCAACCAAAAATCTGCAAAGTATATATTTTTTAACCTACCTGCATGTAGAAAGAAGAACGTCAAGAATTCTCTTGTTTTGAGAGACAAGTCTTACAAGTATTTATGAAGCTTAGAAATACAGAGATGTCAATTACAACACCATTTACTGAAAAACAAGTTACTAAGTGTGATGGCCAGCCTCCAAGATGGCCCCCAATAGTCCCTCTTGGTGTTAATGCCCCTTGTGTAGTTCCCTCTCACATTGAATCAGGGCTGGCCCTGTGTGACCAATAAAATATTGTAGAAGAGATAGTAAGTATCTTTTGAGGCTAGGTCATAAAAGGCTTACAGCGTTCACCTAGGCCTCTTGGATCATTCACTCTGGGGGAAGCTCTTCACCATGTGATAAGGACACTCAAACTGTCCTGTGGAGAGAGTCACGTAGAGAAAAACTGAGCCCTTCCCACCCCCTGCCCAGCTAAGAACCAGCACCAGCTTGCCAGCCATAAGTGTGAGCTCCTTGGATGTGGATCCTAAAGCTCCATTCTAGCCTTCAGATAACTTCAAACAAGTCAACATATGACTGGAACACCAAGTAAACCAACAAATCAGAATTTTCATTTTATTTTTGGAAATCATTTCTTCAGGATGTGGCAACAACTTACAAAATTTTGAGAGTCTTACAAGACCTCTTTGCTCAAAAGCATAGATTTATATTAATCAAGGCTAGAACAGGTAGGTCATGGTTATGAATATTCATGTGAGGCTCCATACTGCACAGCAGAACAAGACTGATATCCTCGTGAAAATTCTTGCTTTAATACCTTATCAAATAAACTTCCAACTATCTTATTATGCAGAAAGTTACTTTTTCTTCCACAACTTAAGTGCATAGGGGACATCATCATCTCTTTCTTCACCTCCTTTGGTTAGGAAATAAGACTATATTATTAAGGCCAGCCTCCATAATTTCATTATAAAAATTGTATTATAAGAAAAAAAGTTGGCCTATAAAGCACAACTTTATGGCAGAAGTGGAGGATATAATGCACACCTATGTTCATCTCAGCACTACTTACAATAGCAAAAAGACAGAAACAACCTAAGTGCCCATCAATGGATGAATGGGTAAGTAAAGTATGGTACACACATACAGTGGAATATTACTCAGCAATAAAGAAAAATGAGTTCCCGCTACATCTTGGAACATGGATGAACCTGGAGGACATTATGTTGTGTGAAATAATCACAAAAAAACAAATACTGTTCATTCTTACTTTTATGAACAGGCAAATATACAGAAACTAATGTTCATTAGTAGTTACCAGGGATAGCGGGGGATGGTGAGCAGAGGGGAATTCACTCTCTAGATAGTAGACACTTGTTATTTTTCATAATGGGAAAGGTAACACTGAAAGAAGGTGAAGTGTGCACAGCTTGACGAAGATAAACAATGTCACTAAAATGTATGCAAGGAAAAAGGACTTTTTGGTAATTGCTTTGGCACAAATAATTTTGCAATAACAGCAACAACACCCCAAAAAATATATGTATGTATGTAGACATATACGTGTATAGGTATGTATATGTGAGTACATGTAGGTGTATGCATATGTATATATGCATGTATGTCACTGTATGCACATATATTCATATATATAATAAAGTACATGGGGGAACAGTTACGGATACTTCTTAGACATAACCAAAATAGCTTGTGGGATTGGTTTTCTGGGTTTGAAGGATTAGGACAACAGTCTAGTGGAACATCTTGAGCAATTGGCATAATGTAGTTCATAAAGTTTACGTTCTACATCCTAGTTTGGTGAGTAGTATCTGGGGTTTTAAAACTGTAAGCAGCCATCTAAGATACGACTATTGGTTCTCTACCCGTCCAGAGCAAAAGAGAAAGAAGGAAACTAAAGTCTCCATGGAGAACCTAGTCTACAGGACTAATAGTGTACACGAACCATGGCCCCATCTACTCTGAAACTAGAAGAACTACATGGAGCCTGGCTACCACTACCAACAGTTCTGATTGGGGCCACGATAGATGGGCCCTGATAGAATGGGAGAAAAATGTGGAACAGAACCTCAAATTCCTAAAATAAACCCCATACTTACTGGATAGGTTGAGACTGACGGATTCTCTGACACTGTTGCCCTGAGATACTTTTTAAACCTTAAACTAAAACTAGCCCCTGAGTTCACCTTTTAGCTAAATAATAGATTAGTTCACAAAATAAAGAATATCACCCATGGGTACTGTACTCCTTTAAAAAAAAATCATGTATATGAGACCAAATGGTCAACAATTACTTGAAAACAAAGATGAGAATGTAAGGGAACAGGGAAACTAGATTAATGGAATTGGAACAACCAGACAGAAATATTGAGAATGTTCACGCATTGTGAAGAATGTAAACAATGTCTCTGAACAATTTGTAGAAATTGTTGAATGGGAGCCTAAACTACTATGTAAACCATCACAATAAAATATTATTAAAAAAAAAATAATAAGTGAAGGATATAAATACCATACTTTTCTTCTCTACTTGCCTCTGCTACGTTATCCTGATTTCTAAACATTTCTTTGGTCCAAGTTCCCTTATATTCCATCCTAACTAGCTTCGTTAAAGCTCAGACACATAGCTCTCTGGGAAAGGCCCAAGATGGCTGCCTCCACCCTAGTCCCAGTGCAAGGCCAGCAGTGACAGCTCCTGTCATTATCTTCCTAAGGAATACACCTTGTCCTCACATTTGGAATTGTGTGGTGTGCCACTGTAGGATAGTCTAGAGCAAGGCAGGGAACCTCTCTTGGGGGACACGGGCTTGTGGGGCTGGGTGTCCCTGGCCTGTAGAAGTTTTTCGAGTGTTTCTGGATTGTCCGTGTAAGGCTTATCCTCCCACTCCCTAAAGTGGTTGATTGTTGGAAGGAGAAGATGGCCATGTTCAGGGTGTATGACAGCACTGGGATTCTGAGTAACTTTGAAAAGCACCCCAAAAAACTGATCAATGGCACCAAATGGATTCAAGGTTGGAAAGGGAATGAATTACAGTGTTGCATCAGAAAGAAGAAAATGGTTGGGAATTGAATGTGCCTCGATGATCTGCACAGCCTTAACAAACGCATCAGCTATCTTAACAAACGCTTTAATCAACATGGAAAGTACCGGTAGAAGAAAAGACTGAGAATTGTGGAAGTGGTACATCTGTCACCCTGAATAAGGGAAACAGTACACAGTACATTTCCTTATGAGGAAAGGGCTTTGTATATTTTCTGTATTAAAATGGGGTTTCTTCATTCTGCATCCCACTTTGAAGAGTGGCGTCTGGGCTCTTAAACGCTAGCAAGCAGCCATCTAAGATGCATCAATTGGTCTCAACCCACCTGGAGCAAAGGAGAATGAAGAACACCAAGGACTCAAGGTGATTAGGAGCCCAAGAGACAGAAAGGGCCACGTGAATCAGAGACTACATCATCCTGAGACCAGAAGAACTAGATGGTGCCCGGCTACAACCGATGACTGTCCTGACAGGGAACACAACAGAGGGAGCAAGGGAGCAGTGGGATGCAGATCCCAAATTCTTATAAGACCAGACTTAATGGTCTGACTGAGACTAGAAGGACCCCGGTGGTCATGGCCCCCAGACCTTCTGTTGGCCCAGGACAGGAGCCATTGCTGAAGCCAACTCTTCAGACATGGATTGGACTGGACAATGGGCTGGAGAGGGATGCTGGTGAGGAGTGAGCTTCTTGGATCAGACGGACACTTGAGACTATGTTGGCATCTCCTGTCTGGAGGGGAGATGAGATGGTGGAGGGGGTTAGAATCTGGTGAAAAGGACACGAAAAGAGAGAGTGGAGGGAGAGAGCGGGCTGTCTCATAAGGGGTCGAGTTATTGGGAGTGTGTAGTGAGGTATGTATGGGTTTTTGTGTGAGAGACTGACTTGGTTTGTAAACTTTCACTTAAAGGACAATAAAAAGTATATATATAAAAAAAAGATAGGCACTGGTATAATTCTATAAATATATTAAAAAAGGGGTTTCTTTGGAATCTGATATCCACACATTTTAATTTCTTTTAGATGTTTCTTCTACTTATTCACGTAAAATATGAAACCTGACGTATTCCCAAGTCTTATGGTCTTAGATTTGGACTTTATTACTTGCCCTTTGCAGTCTAGCGATACCTATAAAAAAAAAAAAAAATTTTTTTTTTTTTTTTTTTTAGCCTTTATAAAAGGAAGATTTTCCCCTGCTAACTCAAAACTGAAGCCACTCCTGAAGTCCACCTTTCAGCCAAAGATTAGACAGGGCTATAAAACAAACAACAACACATGTGAGGAACATGCTTCTTAGTTCAGTCAAGTATATGAGAACAAACGGGCAACTCTTGCCCAAATACAAGGATGAGAAGGCAGGAAGGGACAGGAAAACTGGATGAATGGACATGGAGAACTCAGGGTGAAAAGGGAAAGGGGAAGAGCGCTGACACAGTGTGGGGATTGCAAACAATGTCACAAAAGAAAATTTGTGTATAAATTTTTGAACAAAAAGCTAATTTGTGCTGTAAACTTTCACCTAAATTATTGTAAATTAATTCACAATAAAATTTAAAAAAAGAAACAAAACAAAGTAAACAAACAAACAAACAAAACCTCAGACAGAGCGTTTTCAGGCCATTCCTGAAGACTAAACTCCCCCTGGTAGCGCCTGACTATAAATGGTGGTCAATATTGTTCTTATCAGCCCTATCTCTGGCTGGTTCTCCTTTCTACTGTTCTACTCATTAATCACTCCAAGATCATCATAGTCTGCTGGTTTAGAAACTCAAAATACATCTCCCTGACTCTCTTCAGAGCCAAACATTATCAAGCAAACCCTTGTGTGCATGTATTTTGCTGCATTTACACAAACAACCTCAGGCCTGTACAGGGTTTTTCAAACCCTTTAGGTCCCTTATTTCTGTCTCTTCAACTTTCTCTTCCTACAACATCTCCTTAGATAGTCTAGGCATACTTCCAGCATACTTTTCCTGTATCTAGAATATCTCGGTTTCCGGTATCTAGAAGAGTGGTTCTCAACTGGGGGTGATTTTGCCCCCCAGGGGATGTTTGGCAATGTCTGGACACATTTTGTCACAACTAGGGCCTGCTACTGACATCTAGTAGGTAAAAGGCAAAGGATGCTACTAAACTTCCTACAGTAGGTAGCTCCCCTCCAGCAAAGAATTATTTGGCCTAAAGTATCAGTAGTGCTGAGGTTGAGAAACTCTGAGCTAGAAACTTTCACCGTAGGGCGAAATGCCTCCACTTACACCTGTCCCAGGTTGTCAGTCCAGGATCCTTATTCAGCCACCAGCGTCTGTAGAATGCTTAGGCTTCCCAACACATTTGGCCTTTTTGTATCTGAAGACACTGGCTGGCACACCACCTTTTATGGGTCAACCTCCCATGCTATCTCCTAAGGAGGTTTTGGGATCAAACCTACATAATAATTTTTCTCAACAAAGTTCAACCTTCCTCTGGAACACCCACTCTCAAATGGTTTACCACTTGATTGGCTCCAGTGCTGACATCATATTATTTCTGTCACATCCCACTCACTCTGTGAGGATATTCTGAGAACCCTTACAACTTGAGGTTGGTGAACTTTGCCCTCTGGTGTATTTCTGCTAATAGATTTGTGTTCATGGCAGCTCTGGGCTGGATTTGCATAAAACTTCCTGGGTGTCTCAGTTCCAGGATACGAATCTCAAGTATGATCAGCTGGACAGGCACCCAAATTCAAAGATCCTATATGGGAGTTCCCAAATGTAGTTCATGAGGCAGATCCCTCTGCTTTTTGTTTACCAATCAAGTCACAGCTACCATCTAAGAAAGGAAGAAGTTGAGGAATTAGTTGCTATTACTTTGCTGTATAGAAACTGATGTTGTTAGTGCTCCACCCACGATCTCTTTAGGCCCTACCCCCGTAGCTTACAGCTGTCTTCTTCCCAACTGCCAGCATCTGCACTTCTGTGCCTAAGGGCTTTCTCTAGTGGCCCAGGCCTGCTCTGCATGTGTACCACAGGTTGGAAATCCTGGAAAATAAATGCTACCCTCAAACCCTAGCAGTATCGGCCAATGACTTACAGCTCCCTTACAACTCTGGGGAATAACTCTCTTATTCCCGCGTTCTATACTGGCTTCTGGGGCTTACCAGTGGGATTAGGCTTCATTTAATCAAAGTGGTAACTTGCTCAAGTGTACCCTTATTGGGTACTTTCCTTTCCCATCCACTTTTCCTAGTGTTTCCTGGAGTCACCTCCCAAACAAACCGCTTAACTAACACGTGAATCCATTTCTCAGGATCTGCTTCTGGGACAATCCTAACTAAGCTACCTGTCATCTTGTCTACTATCCCTTACCTGCTCTGGGCTCCTCTTCTGTTGGTTCTGAATACACGCTGATCCCTGACCCAGGTTTAAGCAGCTCTTTGCTGTAAACCTTCTTGTACAGAGTCTGGGCACAGGAGTGAACGGTGAATTGGGTGTAATGCCACTGGGCTCGCTACTCTGCCCTCTTGGGCTACACAAGGAGTGTGCTCTCATGGCAGAAGTGGTGCCCAAAGTGAACTCCCTTACCCTTAATTTTTATTTTTTCTCCTATTTCTTGAAGTTTTCTTTCTTTGACTTCTCCTTTTTCTACTAAAGCCCTTGACCTCTAATTCCTGGAATTTTTCACCCCCTACAGAACAAATTTTTTTTTTTTACAGAACAGTTCGGAGCCCTGGTGGCAGAGTGGTTAAGAGTCCAGCTGCTAACCAAAAGGTCGGCAGTTTGAATCCACCAGCCACTCCTGGGAAACACCATGGAGCAGCTCTGCTCTGTCCTGTAGGATTGCTATGAGTCAAAATTGACTCAAAAGCAACAGGTTTACAGAAAAGATCAAATCGCAGTATCTTGCAATTTTTGCAGCCTCAAGTTTCCACTGTATGTCAATAGACTGCTTTCTGCTGGGGGAGAGCTGTGGGCTCTGGTGCTAAGTGTGTGTGTGTGTGTGTGTGTGTGCTTGCCCGCGCGCACGTATGTTGGTGGGGGTGGGGAAGGAGATGAGGGTGAGAAATTATGGTTGTAACTGTTTTTGTCCTAAAGTATCTGGAATCTAACTGCATTAATGGTAACAGACAGGGTTCTATTGCTAACAAAGACTCACATGACCCAAAATGACGATGCTTACAAGTCTGTGGTTTATTGCATGAAAAATAACAGCATTAAAGGAAGGATATGCACCATAGCCAAAGGCTGTGCTATAACCAGGCATCTGGAGAAACCAGGCCTGTGCTGTGTGGGGGCCACACAGATGTGCTTCCTCTCCAGACTCAGGAACCACTGATACATGCATGGGACAGCTTGAAACCAGGGAGCTCAAGCTGGAGTGTCCAGGGAGCCCAAAATGGAATCTCAGCCTCGTTTTCTTATACCTTGCTGGCCATGTAAGTGTGTCCTTGCTATGCAATCAGTCCCACCAGCAGAGGCCTATGGAGTCTCATGGAGACTAGGTACAAATGACCAATCTCACTGTTATCAATAAACAATGCTGACAACCTGCAACAAATTGTTCTGAAACTCCTCAGATATGCAGTTTCAAAGCAACGCTATTAATCAGTACATTTCATGCCCCGACCAGGATTAGTGTCATGCAGATATTTTAGCAAAACAATTCCATGCCTGCTGAAATTAACTTTCACAGCATAGCCCACTCCCTTGACCCATGATCAAGGCCTTTTTAAGACAAAATGATCATTCTTGGTTTAACAGCAATTATTTGCCTTACAGCGTCATATAATTGATAGTCAAAATGCACCTGATTATTATTTGTAATAATCAGGGTTTCGAAATGGTTTGTTCCAGTTCGACCCCCTGCTGAGAATCTGCATTTCCATCCCCAGATATACTGAGTCAGAATCTACATTTTAACAAGCTCCCTGTTAGATTCTGATGTAGTGTATCTGGGTAGAAAAGCAAATTCTGAGCAGGGGGTCAAACTCGAACGACCTGGTTCAAAGCCCTGGTAATAACCAGTAAAGAGTTATGAATTTAAACAGGTAGCTGAACAATACAATTATACCAGCACAAACTTTCTCTTATTTGGGGACTAACTTTAGAATTCCTCTGCTTCCCTGATCTACAGCTAGCTGTACTTCGTGGTATACATCTGTTGTGTAACTGAGAATAATAATAATCATCAATCAAGTCTAAATCATGTTCAGGCCAATTCTCCTCCACTGGGATAATACCATGAGGGTGTTTTAATTCAATCTCACATTACATTTGATCATCAACATTAGTATTGTTATAAGTTATATTAGCTTTCGCAATATTAAATTTATCTACTATTTCTGTATTACAACGCACAGTAGTATTATGTAGTGCTCTGGATGCACGGTACAATATAAATCAGACATAATTATAGTACAATTATTTTGTCCCTCCTAACACAATCTATCTTTTTTCATAGGTGTTTAGCTAAGAGGCCGTGTCTTTTTTATTTCAGGATTTCACACCTCTTGAGGACACAGCTACTTTCTTTTTCTCTACTGGCATGGTTTGACAGATAATGATTCCTAGTAAGAGGTGTTCACAAGAATGTCCATCTATTCCCATGGGAAGCATTCTTTTGTCGTTGTTTGCTGCTTTTGAGTTGGGCCCTGACTCATGATGACCCCAAGTGTTACAGAGTAGAACTGCTCCATAGGTATTTTTGGCTGTAATCTTTACAAAAACAGATCACCAGGCTTTGGATGGGTTTGAACTGGTAACCTTTCGGTTAGCAGCAGATTGCAAACTGCTTGAGCCATGCAGTCTCACAAGCGCTGTAGTCCTGCTTAAAATGTGTCCAATACTCAAGAGTTTCACAATACGAAAGGAATGGTTAACATTCGGATGTGGCACTAAAGTTGTTAAAGTGCCCCTCGGTATGTTGTACTCTCCAATAACAAATTTCCATAGACTGGGAGGCCTGTAAGTCTCCCATAAGTGCATACCTGTCATTGTGCTGTGAGAGCTCCTGGCCTTCGTGCCTGGAATACCTCAGACTCTCTTTAAATTAAGATATGAGGACCCAGCTTCTGTCGACATGCAAGCTCGTTCCCCATCACTGGGCCTGAGTATGTGGTGTTAGTGTCTGTTCTAATTGTGAGGCCCCTATTGCCAGTGCTGGGTTACCATTCCAATTGCTGTCCTTGTCTTTCCTACTAGGATAGGATGCCTTGCAGGCCTAGTCCCTCCCTTCTCCCCCCACACCCCCGCCCCATTTACTCCAGGAGTCTTTTTCTTCAGAATGCATTCTCTCTCTAAAAGTGTGTTCCTCTTCATCAATTACTCCCAGCCCAGCTCCTAATTCTCTTCAGGCCCTTATTTCAAGCAGGCCAAAACTGATCCACCATACCTATTGTTGCTATTGAATACTAAATTCCTTCTTATGGTTAGGGAATAAATTTGGGGTCCAAAAGTGTTGACTCCCTTAGGCTAAGGTCATATAAGTAATAATCACTGCTCAGTGGACTTAGGTTTGGATATGCCATAGCGCTTCCCATACCACCCGCTAGAACTTCTGGCTTTTCATTGTTAGGAAAGTGGGCCCACCAAGTTATACTCAATTTTTTTCCTTTCTCGGTGATCCAGGTGTTCCAATTATCCCTCCAAATCTATCCCTTCTATTAGGCAACAAAACATTTTTACAATCTACCCACAACAACAGGACAAGAGCTATTTTTATACATAATATTTTGAAAGATGCAGAAGATGAAGTTCTACCATTATATCCTGGTATCTTCCTTAACTCTTCACCATCGCAATTAATGGCCATGCAATGTTTATTTAGATTAGTTTTGATCAGTGTTCTCTGGATTCTACTGGAAATATACTCCTGCAGGTTGCTTTCCAACTCAGATCTTCGATAGATAATATGTCCTGTGAAATGAGAACCAAATGACATAGTCATATTACTATTATTTCGTATAATCATAGTCAGAACTCCCATCTATTCATCCATTTTGAGGACATGACTACTCTCAGAAGGTATATGTATATTCATTGAGCTGGCCATAGTACTACTTACTGCTTGGTTCTTCAGAAGAGGAGATTTCAGCTGACAGAATCCTTTGTTCCAAGGGGCATCTGAGTCAAAGCTAAGAAATATTATTCTGTTGATCCAAGTCTCTTTCTCTCTTTTTTAAATTTTATTGTGCTTTAGGTGAAAGTTGACAGAGCAAATAAGTTTCTCATTCAAAAATTTATACACAAATTGATTCATAACATGGGTTGTAATCCCTGCAATGTGTCAGCACTCTACCCCTTTCCATCCCAAGTTCCCCATGTCCATTCACCCAGTTTTCCTGTCTCTTGGTGACTTCTTGTTTTTGTTTTTGGGTAGGTATTGCCTATTTGATCTCGTATACTTGATTGACCTAAGAAGCAGGTTCCTGACATATGTTATTTTTTGTTTTAGAGGCCTGTCTAATCTTTGACTGAAAGGTGAACTTCAGGAGTGGCTTCAGTTTTGAGTTAGCAGGGTGTCTGGGGGCCGGAGTCTTAGGGATTCCTCCAGGCTCTCTCAGATCATTAAGTTGGGTCTTTTTCTGTGGATTTGAATTTTGTTCTACATTTCTCTCCTATTCTGTTCAGAACCCTCTATTGTAATCAGAGTAGACATTGGTGGTAGCCAGGCACCATGTAGTTCTTCTGAGCTCATGCAGGTGGAGGCTGTGGTTCACGTGGTCCATTAGACCTTTGGATGAATATTTTCCTTGTGTCTTTGGTTTTCTTCATTCTCCTTTGCTCCGGATGGGATAGGATCCATCAATATATCTTAGATGGCCACTCACAAACTTTTAAGACCTCAGACACTACTCACCAAAGTAGGATGTAGACATTTTCTTTATGAGCTATGTTATGCCAATTGACCTAAGTGTCCCCTGAGACCATGGTCCCCAGCCCTCAGTCCCGGTACCTTGGTCCTTCAAAGAGTTTGAATGTGTCTAGGAACCTTCAATGCTTGTGCCTTCTTAGTGCTCTGTTATATACATGAATATGAAGAGGAATGACATCACATTCATTATCAAAAAGAACATTTCAAGATTTATCCTGAAATAAAGTTCTGTCAGTGACAGGATAAGGAAGGAAGGAAGATCAGTTAATACGACTATTAATCAAATTTACACACCAAGTATTAATGACAAAAATGAGGAAACTGAAGATTTTTACCAGCTTCTGCAGTCTGAAATTGATCAAACATACAATTAAGATGCATTGATAACTACTGGTGATTGGAATGCAAAAGTTGAAAACAAAGAAGAAGGATCAGTAGTTGGAAAATATGACCTTGGTGATAGAAACAAAGCTGGAGATTGCATAATAAAATTTTGTAAGAGCAAAGACATATCCACAGCAAATGCCTTTTTTTGTCAACATAGAAGGCGACTATATGTTGAGCTTACTGAATAGAAAACACTGGAATCAAATGGACTACATCTGTGAAAGAGAAGATGGAAAAGCTCAATATCATCAGTCAGAATAAGGCCAGGGGCCGACTGTGGAACAGATCATCATTTGCTCATATGCAAGTTCAAGGTGAAGTTGAACAAGATTAAAACAAGTCTGCGAGAGCCAAAATATGATCTTGAGTATATCCTACCTGAATACGGAGACCATTTCAAGGATATATTTGCTCTTTTTCCTTCACAGCGTTTCGCCATGGCCTGGGGCCTCAAGAAACACTTAAAGCGGGTTACAGCGCCTAAGCATTGGTTGCTTGACAAACTAACAGGTGTTTTCATGCCTTGGCAATTGACATGTCCGTCCCCAAAAGCTGAGAGAGTGTCTTGCCCTCGTAATCTTCCTCAAGAATAGACTCAAGTATGCATTGACTGGAGATGAGGTAGAGAAAATATGTATGCAACTCTTCATAGGAATCGACAGCAAAATTCAAACTGACTTCACATACCCTGCTGAATTCATGGATGTCATTAGCATCAAGAAGACAGGTGAGCATTTCCACCTGACCTATGACCCCAAGGGCTGTTTTGCCATTCACCATATCACAGCTGAAGAGGCAAACAATGATGACAGCAACTTCTATGTGGGTTTCATCATGGATGCATCCAACCTTCAGGCAGAGAACTATGACATGCCCCTTGCAAACCAGCACAAGCTGCAGGGCCTCAGGTCACATAGGAGCTGGTAACCCAGAACAGGGGCCCACTGGCTCAGTACTGCCTACACATTCTCCCTGAGACCATGACCACAGAGAAAGCTGGCCCTTTTGCATCAGCTGTATATGGTGCCTTTGCCAGCAGGAAGGAGCAGAGGGCGTGGGCAGTATGGCCCAGCTTCCAGGAGACCTCCTGGAGACCCTCCTTGAGGGAGGAGACGTTCCGCAGCATTTGCAGCCCTCCCTGCCAGCTTGTTAATGTGCAAAATAGTTGGATAGTGGATTTTTCACTATTGTTATAAATGCAAAATATCAGATAAAGAGATAGTCAATAACTGAGTAGATATGTGTGTATAGACATACATACATGTATATATACATACACATACATATACATATATATGCATATGTATGTGTGTGTGTACACCCACACACACACACACACACATATATACTGAGAAGAATGGGAATTCCAGAACACTGAATTATGCTCAGGAGGAACCTGTACGAAGACCAAGAGGCAGTCATTCAAACAGAACAAAGGAATACTGCTTGATTTAAAGTCAAGAAAGATGTATGTCAGGGTTGTGTCCTTTCACCATAGTTTTTCAATCTGTATGCTGAGCAAATAATCCAAGAAGTTGGACTGTATGAAGAAAACATGGCACCAGGATTGGAGGAAGACTCATTAACAGCCTGTGATATGCACATGATACAACCTTGCTTGCAGACAGTATAGAGGACTTGAAGTACTTACTGATGAAGACCAAAGACTACAGCATTCAGTATGGATTGCACCTCAACATAAAGAAAACAAAAATCCTCACAACTGGACCAGTAAGCAATATCATAATAAACGGAGGAAAGTTTGAAGTTGTTAAAAGGATTTCATTTTATTTGGATCCACAATCAGTGCCCATGGGAGATGCAGTCATGAAATCAAACGTGTTGCATTGGGCAAATCTGCCACAAAAGACCTCTTTAAAATGTTGAAAAGCAAAGATGTCACTTTGTGGATAAGGTGTGCCTGACCCAAGCCATGATATTTTCAGTTGCTTCATACGCATGTGAAAGCTGTACAATGAATAAGGAAGACTGAAGAATTGATGTCTTTGAATTATGGTGTTGGCAAAGAATATTGAATATCAACTGAATCACCAGCTGCTGGAAAAATTAACAAATATGCCTTGGAGGAAGTACAGCCAGAATGCTCCTTAGAAGCAGGGATGGCAAAACTTTGACTCATGTACTTTGTACATCAGAAGGGATCAGTCCCTGGAGAAGGACATCATGCTTGGTAAAGTAGGGAGTCAGAGAAAAAGCAGAAGATTCTCAATGAGATGGACTGACACAGTGGCTGCAACAATAGGGCTCAAGCATAGCAATGATGGTGCAGGACTGGGGAGTGTTTCGTTCTGTTGTATATAGGGTTGGTATGAGTCAGAACCGACTCAATGCTACCTAACAACAACAACAACTAATCAATGGATAAGGATAGACAAAGTTCAGTGGAATGGAATTGAAAGTACAAAAATAAAAAATTACTCAAAACAGATCAATGACCTAAATGTAAGAACTAAATCCTAAAAACTCTTGGAAAAAAACCGTAGGAGCAGTGCTTCAAAACCTTGTTTTTGACAATGGATTCTCAGATATGGTACCACCTAAAGAAACTAGAAAAAGAAGAGCTAAATAAATCTGAAGCAAGCAATACAATTAAAAAAGAGAAAAATAAAACAAAAAATCGGTTCTTTGAAAATATTGATATAATTGACAAGCTTCCAGCAATCCTGACAAATTTAAAAAGAAGGAAGACCCGTTGTCAACATCACGAATGAAACAGGTATAACACATAGACCATGAAGACATCAAAAATATAGTAAAGGAGTACTATAAACAATATAATATGTATAAATTTGGTAATTTAGGTGAGATGAAACAATTCTTCAAAAAACAAAAACTACAACAACATATCCAATATATAAAAGATAACTGGATTACCATATCAATATTAGGAAAAAAGAAATTAATAACTTAAAAACTTTCCCAGGGGCATTGAGTTATTGTTAATAATGGTAGTATAATTTGGAAAAGGATAGCATAGTGATAATGGGTGTACAGTGTGAAGAATGTAATCAATTATCCATGTAGAAATTATTGCATCAGTGAATGTTTTGTTGTGTACATTGTCAGTACAACTAAAAAAAAAAAAAAAACTCCAGACCCAGATGGTTTCACTGAGAAATTCTATCCAATGTTTAAAGAATAATAATTCTAATTCTATACTGTCTCTTCTAGAAAATAGAACAGAGAAAACCTTCCAACTTATTTTATGAAACCAGTATTACTTTAATGTAAAAACCAAAGATATTACAGTAAGAAAAAACTACAGACCAATATAACTTATAAATATTGATGCAAAATTAGCTAATATAATTTAGCAATATATGTGTACACAATAACCGATGGGATATTTAAGTGATGTGAGGCTGGTTTAATATTCAGGAATTAATCAATATAAGTGCCCTTCAGTGGATGAGTAGATAAGCAAAATGCAGTACATACATACAGTGGAATGTTATGCAACCATAAAGAACAGTGAGTCCACGAAACATATTATAACATGGATGCATCTGGAGGACATGATGCTAAGTGAAATAAATGAATCACATAATCATATGATCCTACTTTTCTAAGAGGACATGGAAACCCTGGTAACATAGTGTTAAGAGCTAAGGCTCATAACCAAAAGGTCAGCAGTTCAAATCCACCCGGAGCTTCTTGGGAACCCTGTGGGGCAGTTCTACTCTGTCCTATATGGTCACTATGTATATACACGTATATGTATGTATATACATACATATATATACACATACATACTTTTTTTTATATACATATGCACACACACATATATATATACACAGAGATCAATGTTCACTGGTGGCTACCAGGGATAGGTGCATGTGTGTGGGAGGGGGCAATCACTCTCTAGAGCATAGATACTTGCTATTTTTGGTGAAGGAAAAGTAGCACAGAATGTGGGTGTATTGAGCACAGCTTAACCAAAGTAAACAATGCCACTAAGAAGTATACAAGAGAAAATGATGTTTGTGCTAAAGAATATGACATATTAAACAACAACACCAACAATAACCAAAAAACAAGTGTAAGCACACGTATATAGCTGTGTGTATATAGGTACAGGTGTGTATATATGTGCATACATAGAAGTATCTATATGTATGTGTATCTACAGATATGTGTGTGCATGCATATATATTCATAAAGGACAAAGTTATAGACACTGCTCAGACATAACCAAACACCTTGCAAGATTGGTTTTCTGGGTTTGAGGGCTTAAGATCTTAGTCTCATGAAACAACTCAGTCAATTGGCATAATATAACTCACAAAGTTTATGTTCTGCAGATAAGCCTCATCATCTGGGGTCCAAAAGCTTGCGAGTAGCCATCTAAGATACAGCTATTGGTCTCTACTCGTCTGGAGTAAAAGAGAAAGAAGGAAACCAAAGTCTCAGAGAAGAAACTAATCTACAAGGCTGATAGCCCACATGAGACATGGCCTTATCTACCCTGAGACTGGAAGAACTAGACGGCTTCCAGCTACCACTACTGGCCATTCTCATCAGGATCACAATAGATGGACCCTGATAGAAGGGAAGAACAATTCAGAACAGAACTCAAATTATTAAAAAGTCCAGACTTACTGGACTACTTGAGACTAGAGGATTAAAAAAAATTCTTTAAACCTTGAAAAGAAACTATCCCCTGAGGTCCCATGTTATTGAAGTAACAGGTTCAGACACAAAATAAAAGATAATACCAGTGACTGTGGTACTCCATTAAAAAACCTTCTATATGAGACTAACAGGCCAAAAATCATTCTAAAGCAAAGGTGAGATGATAAGGAGACAGGAAAACTAGAGCACTGAAAATGAGACAACCATAATGTAACTAAGGAGAGTGTTGACATGTTGTGGAAAATATAACTAATGTCACTGAACAATTTATGTAAAATTGTCAAATGGGAGCCTAATTTGCTTTGTTTCACCAAAAACACAATAAAACATCGTTTTGTAAAAAAGAACTAATGAATGCAACACGCCAAATTATCAAAGGGTCGACAGTTCGAATCTGCCAGGCGCTCCTTGGAAACTCTATGGGGCGGTTCTACCCTGTCCTATAGGGTCGCTATGAGTCGGAATCGACTCGATGGTACTGGGTTTGGTTTTTTTTTTTTTAATTGGGCTAATCTGCTGCAAAACACCTCATTAAAGTATCGAAAAGCAAAGATGTCATTTTGAGGACTAAGGAGCACCTGACCCAAGCCATGATATTTCCAATCACCTCATATGCATGGGAAAGTTGAACAATGAATGAGGAAGACTGAAGAAGAATTGAAGCCTTTGAGTTATGGTGTTGGGAAGAATATTGAATATACCACCAACTGCCAGAAGACCGAACGAGTCTCTCTTGGAGGAAGTACAGCCGGAGTACTTCTTGGAAGTGAGAATGGCAAGACTTCGTTTCATGTACTTTGGACATGTTATCAGGAGGCACCAGTCCCGGAGAAGGACAACATGCTTAGTAAGGAAGAGGGGGTCAGTTAAACAAAGGAAGACCCTTGTCAAGATGGATTGACACAGTGGCTGCAACAAAGAATACCTAATAAATACATAGCTTGACCTGTCAAATAAGGGAATTCCAGTTTCAGGTTATGGTTAGCAAGTGAAAAAGAATAGTTTTGTTTTTTTTTTCCTTCCAGTGAAATTACAGAGAAAGGGGAACTGTAACCAATTCCTTTTTCTCTTCACTTTAATCAAGTTAAAGCAAGTGAAATTAATACGTTTTAGTGAAGTAAAAAAGTAAAAGTCTTTATAGTATGATCAACACAAAATATCTCTATGAAGTGCTTTTATTTAATTTTTGAATGTACAATTCCATTTATAAAATACAAAAACAGGCAAAACTAATTTATGCTTTTAGATTTCAGAACACCGCTTACCCTAAGTAACTGGAAAAAGGAATTTTGAGGTGCTGATAATATTGTTTCTTGATGTGGTTGGTGGTTAGATAGGTACATTCAATTTGTAAATATTCACAAATTATACACTTATGATTTCTGCACTTTTTTTATGTGTATCATACTAAAAAAAAAAGCAACAAAATAAAATGAAACAAAATACAGTCTTTGCCTTCTACCAACTTACATTCCATTGGGAGAAGCAAATGATAAAAACTTTGTTTCTGGGGCTCTTCATTCCTTTGTACAGATTCATATTTCCATGTGGTATCATTTTCCTTCTGCCTGAAGGACTTCCTTTAACATTTCTTGTAGTGCAGATGATGAATTATTTCAGCGTTCATATATCTGAAAAAGTTTTTATTTTGCCTTTGTTTTTGAAAGATATTTTTACTTGGTATAGAATACAAGGTCAACAGTTTTTTGTTTGTTTTATTCCAGCATTTGAAGAGGTTAGGCCACTATTTTCCTGCTTGCATTGTTTAAATGAGAAGTATACTATCATCCACACATTCCTTATTCTGTATGTAATGTGTCTTTTTTTCCTTTGCTGTTCTGAATATTTTCTTTTTAAAATTGCTTTTGAGCAATTTGTTTTCATGTGCCTTGTGTAGCTTTCTTTATGTTTCCTTTGTGTGTGTGCTTCAGATTCATTGAGATTCTTGGTCTATAGTTTTTCATCAAATTTGGAAAAGTTTGGGCTATTATCTCTTCAAATATTTTATCTGCTCTTTCTCCTTTCTATTCTTTCTCCTTTTTTTTTTGGAGACTCCTATTACACCTATATTAGGCCGTTTAAAGTTTTTCTATAACTTATCAATGTTCTGTTAATTTGTTATTTTTTTAAAAATTATCATTTCCCTCTGTTTTTCATTTTGAATAGTTCATATTGCTATGTGTTCAAATCCACTAATTTGTATTTCTGCAATGTTTAATCTGCCATTAATCCTTGTGTACTTTTTAAAATCTGAAACATGTAGTTATTATTTCTAAAAGTTTGATTTGGGTCTTTTTAAATATCTTCTATACCTCTACATATCTTTTTGGAATATATAAGCTATAGCTATAATAACTGGCTTAATGTCCTTGTCTGTTAATTCTGGGCTGGTTTCAATCAATTGATTTTTCTCCTTCTGATGAATCATATTTGCCTGCTTCTTGGTATGCCTGAATTTTTTTTTTTTTTTTTTTGTATGCCTGATCATTTTTAATTTGATTTCAAACACTGTGGATTTTATCTTGTTGGGGAGCTGGGTATTTTTGTGTTCTATACACATTCTTTTTTTTTTTTTTTTTCATTTTTTTGGAATGTTTTGTTGTGTTTTAGGTGAGAATTTACACAGTAAATTAGTTTCTCATTCAACAATTTATACACAAATTGTTCCATGATATTGGTTGTTATCCACAGAATGTGTTAGCACTCTCCTCATTTTCCACCCTGCTTTCCTTGTTTCAATCCCTCTAGTTTCCCTGACCCTCCTTGCTTTCTCATCTTTGCTTTTAGGCAAATGTTGCCCATTTGTTCTTATATAAGGAACTCATTCTTTCTGGGTCTTCATCGTTTATTTCATTGGAAAGGTAACCTCTGGGAATGGCTTCAGTTCCAGGTTAAAAGACTGTCTTAGGGCGATAGTCTCAGGGGTTCCTCCAGCATATCAGACCAGAAAGTCTGGTCTTTTTTATGAATTTGATTTTTTTCTACATTTTCCTCCCATTCTAACCGGGCTTTTCTATTGTGCCCCTGGTCAGAGAAGTCATTAGTGATAGCCAGGCACCATCTATTTCTTCTGGTCTCAGGTTAGATGAGGCTGCAGTTCATGTGGGCCATTAGTCAGTCCTGTGGACTAGTTGCTTCCTTGACTCTTTGGTTTCCTTTCCTTTGCTCCGGACAGGAAGAGACCAATAGCTGTATCTTAGATGGCCACTCATAAGCTTTTAAGACCCCAGAATCTACTCACCAAACTAGAATGTAGAATATCATTTGCAGTTCTTCTCTGTTCTATAGGGTTGCTACACGTCGGCATTGGCTGGACGGCAACAGGTATCTTATGCCAATTGATCTAGATGTCCCCTGAGACTATGGTCCTTAGCTCTCAAGCCCAGTAACTCAGTCCCACGATGTGCTTGGATATGTTTAAGAAATTTCCATAACTGTGCCCCCATGTGCTCTATTATGTATGTGAATGTATATGCAGCACATACAAATATGCATATACAAATGCTCACAACTGTACCTATATATGCACGGGCAAGTACTCCCATACACTCTCACATGCCTGTATAGCATACATATCTACCTATGTAGGAGCCCTAGGTGCAGTTGTTAAGCACCCAGATGTTAACTGAAAGTTCAGTGGTTTGAACTTACCAGCCACTCTGCTGGAGAAAGATATGGCAGTCTGCTTCCATAAAGATTTACAGCCATGGTAGTCCTTTATTCTTGTGTGCCTATCAATGTCTTCATTTACCTTGGTCACCTTGCGCTGACTTCCCCCATATTGTGAACTTCCTTTTTCTTCACCAGAATTAACATGCATCTTTATTATCTAGTAAGGGAGCCCTGATGGTGCAGTGGTTAAGAACTCAGCTGCTAATCAAAAAGTTGGCAGTTTGAATCTACCAGCCACTCCTTGGAAACCCTATGGGGAAGTTATACTCTGTCCTGTAGGGTTCCTAAGAGTCAGAATCGACTCGATAGCAGTGGGTTTGGCTCTGTGTTTTACTGTCTAGTAAGTGATTCTCCCTCCTTCCCCCTCCCATCCCTGGAAATCATCAAAGAATGTTGCTTTCTGTGTGTAAACCTATTCTTGATTTTTCATAAAAGTGGTGTCATACAATATTTGTCCTTTTGTGACTGACTTGTTTTACTCAGCATAATGTCCTCCAGATTCATCCATGTTATAAAATATTTCATGGACTCATCATAATTCTTTATTGTTGCATAGTCCACTGTATGTATGTACCACATTTTGTTTATCCATGTGCCCATTGTTTCCATGTTTTGCTATCGTGAATAATGCTGCAATGAGCATGAATGTTACATATGTCTATTTATGTCACTACTCTTGTTTCGGTAAGATATAGGAGTGGGATTGTTGGATCATATGGTAATTCTATTTCTAGCTTTTTGAGGAAGGGCCTTACCATTTTCCATAGTGGTTGTACCATTTTACAATCCCACCAGTAGTGTATAAGAGTTCTAATCTCACAACTGCACCAGCTTTTTTTTTTTCTGTCAGTGCCATTATTGCTGGGGTGAGAATGTATCTCACTGTAGTTTTGATTTACATCTCTATAATGGCTAATGATGGTGAGAATCTCTTCATGCATTTGTTAGCCACTTAAATGTCTTATTTGGTGAAGTGTCTGTTCATGTCTGTCTTGTCATCTAGACCCACCAAAGCAGAAATACCACAACTGGGTGGCTTTAACAAAGAGAAATCTATTTTTTCACAGTCTAGTAGGTTACAAGTCCAAAGTCAGGGAGTCAGCTCCTGGGGAAGGCTTTCTCTCCCTGTCCACTCTGGAGGAAGGTCCTTGTTCTCAATCTTCCACTGGTCAAGGAGCTTCTCAGGGTCAGGGACCCTGTGTCCAAAGGACATGCTCTGCTCCTGGTGCTGCTTTCTTGGTGGTATGAGGTCCCCTGCCTCTCTGCTTGCTTCTTTCTTTTATATCTCAAGAGATTGCCTCAAGACACAATCCAATCTTGTAGATGGAGTCCTGCCTCACTAACACAACTGCCCCCCATCCTCCCTCATTAGCATCATAGAGGCAGGATTTACAACATATAAGAAGATCACACAATACCAGGAATTATGGCCCAGCCAAATTGATACATTTTTGGAGGAACATAATTCAATCCATGACAATGTCCTTTGCCCATTTTTTGATTTGATTATTTTTGTTTTTGAGGTGTTGAAGCTTTCTATATATTTTGGAGATTAGACCCTTGTTAGATACATCTTTGCCAGTTGTTTTTTCCCAGTCCGTATGTTCTCTTTTTCACTCTTTTAGTAAAGTCTTTTGATGATCATAAGTATTTAATTTTTAGGAAGTTCCAGTTATCTAGCTTATCTTCTGTTGTTTGCTGCAGTTTTAGTTATGTTTCATAGTCTACTTATGCCACAAATTAGGATCCTTAGCTTTCTCCCTGAGTTATATATATTTCAGGAACTTTATAGTTATTTAGGTCTTTGATTCATTTTGAGTTAGTTTTTATGTATGGTGTGAGGTATGGATGCTGTTTCATTTTTCTGAAAATGGGTATCTTCTTGTGCCAGTACCATTTGTTAAAGAGACATCTCTTCCCCATTGAAGGGACTTCAACCATTTGTTGAAGATCAGCTGTCCGTAGCTGGATGAATTTACTTCTGGGTTTTCAATTCTCTTCCATTGCTCTGTTCCATTGTCTGTCATTGTACCAGTATCAAGCTGTTTTGACTACCGTGGATGTATTTTAAGCTCTGAGGTTGGGAAGTGTGAGTCCCCGTAATTTTTTTCTTTTTTTAATAAGGCCTTAGCTATTCGGAGCCTCTTTCCTTGAAAGATTAGTTGAAGATTAGTTTTTCCATTTCATTAAAGGATGTTGGAATTTGAACCAGGATTGAATTATATATATAGATTGCTTTGGGTAGTGTTGACATTTTCACAATGTTATATCTTCCAATCCATGAACATGGTATGTTTTTCCACTTACATAGTTCTACTCTGTCCTATAGGGTCGCTATTTTTTTAGTCTCTTTTGGTTTCTTGTAGTAATGTTTTGTAGTTTTCCTTGTATAAGTCTTTTATGTCCCTGGCTAGATTTATTCCTAGGTATTTTATCCTTTTGGGGGCTGTTGTAAATGGTATTGTTTTCTTGATTTCTTTTTTGGAGTTCTCCTTGTTAGTGTAGAGGAATCCAATTGATTTTTGCATGCAGATCTTGTACCCTGCCACTTTGCTGAACCCTTCTATTAGTTCCAATAATTTTCTTGTGGAATCTCTGGGGTTTTCTATTTATAAGATCACGTCATCTGTGTTTTGGGATAGTTTTACTTCTTCCTTACCAATTTGGATGACTTACTCCCATTTCTCACCTTATTGCTCTGGCTAGGACTTCCAGTACACTATTGAATGAGAGTGATGATAATAGGCATCCTTGTCTTGTTCTTGTTCTCCAGGGGCACTGCTGTCAATCTCTTTCTGTTGAGAATAATGTTGGCTGTTGGTTTTTATACATGCCCTTAATTATGTTGAGGGATTTCCCTTCTACTTCTCTTTTGAAGAGAGTTTTTTTTTTTTAATCAAGAAATGGTTGGATTTTATCAAATACCTTTTCTGCATCAATTGAGATGTTCATGTGATTCTTTTCTTTTATTTATGTGGTGAATTATGTTGAGTGATTTTCTTATGTTGAACAACCCTTCCATCCCTGTCATGAATCACACCTGATCATGATATATTATTCTTTTTTGATATACTGTTGAATTCTGTTGGCTAGGATTTTGCAAAACATTTTTGTGTCTGTATTCATGGGGATACTGGTCTTTAATTTTTTTGTTATCTCTGCCCAGCTTTGGTAACAGGATTATGCTGACCTTGTAGAGTGAATTAGGGAGTATTCTTCCCTTTTCTATGTTCTGGAATGATTTGAGTAGAATTGGTGTCAACTCTTCTCTGAATGCTTGGTAGAACTCTCCAGTGAAGCCATCTGGGCCAGGACATTTTTTTCGTTTGGAATTTTTTTTTTTTTGTATGGCATCTTCAATTTCTTTTGTAATGTGCCTATTTAAGTTTTCTGCCTCTGTATTTGTTTAAGTAGGTATTGTGCTTCTAGATATTTGTTCATTTCTTCTAGGCTTTCAGATTTGTTGGAGTACAACTTTTCATAATATCCTGTCATGATCCTTTTTACCTCAGTAGGTTCTGTTTCAGATTTGTTGAAGTACAACTTTTCATAATATCCTGTCATGATCCTTTTTACCTCAGTAGGTTCTGTTTCAGATTTGTTGAAGTACAACTTTTCATAATATCCTGTCATGATCCTTTTTACCTCAGTAGGTTCTGTTGTAATGTCACCCGTCATTTCTTATTGTGGTCATTTGCATCTTCTCATTTTTTTCCTTTGTCAGTTTGGCCAGTGGTTTGCAATTTTATTGATCCTCTCAAAGAACAAACTTCTAGTGTTGATTCTATTGTTTCCCATTTTGTTTCATTTATTTCTGCTCTGATCTTCATTATTTCATTTCTTCTGGTGACTGTGGACTTCTTTTATTGCTCCTTTTCTGTTTGTTCAGGTTATAGGGTTAAGCTATGATCCTGGCTCTTTCTTCTTTTCTGATGTGTGCATTTATTGCTGTAAATATTCCTCTAAGCACTACTTTTGCTGTGTCCCAAAGGTTTTGGTATGATGTGTTTTTGTTCTCATTTGATTCCAAGAATTTTTAAATTTCTTCTATAACCCAATAGTTTTTAAGTATTATTCAGTTTCTATGTATTTAATTTTTTCCTTGTTCTTTCTGTTATTGATTTATAGTTTTATAATGTTATGATCAGAGAAGATGCTTTGTATTATTTTGATGCTTTCCAATTTATTGAGGCCTGCTTTGTGACCTAAAATATGGTTTATTCTGGAAAATTATTCATGCACATTGGAGAAGAATGTACACTGTGCTGCTCTTGGCTGGTTGTATTCCGTATTTTTCTATGGGGTTGAATTGGTTGATTGTGTTATTTAGATCTTCTGTATCTTTATTGAGTTTCTTTCTAGTTGTTCTGTCCGTCATTGAAAGTGGTGTGTTAAAGTCTCCTACTATTATTGTAGAATTGCTTATTTCTCTTTTCAATTCTGTCAGAATTCATTTTATGCATTTTGGAACTCTGTAATTAGGTGTGCATATATATATTATGGTTACGTTCTCTTGGTTGTTTGATCCTTTAATCTTTATGTAATGCTCTTCTTTTTCTCTTTTAATGAATTTTTACTTAAAGTCTATTTTATCAGAGATTGTTATTACCACTCCTGTTCTCTTTTGGTTACGGTTTGCTTGACATATATTTATTTCCATCCTTTGATTTTTATCCTATTTATGTCTTTGTGTCTAAGATGTGTCTCTTGTAGGCAACATGTCGGTGGGTAATATTTTTTATCCACTCTTTCTACTTTTGTGTGTGTGTCTGGCTTTTTTCACTTAGCATAATTAAAAAATATTATATTGTGTTTTAGGTGGAAGTTTACAGAGAAAGCTAGTTTCTCATTCAATAAATTGTACATAAAGTGTTCCATGACGTTGGCTTCAACTTTCAGCTGTGCCAGCACTCTCCCCATTTCTACCCTTGGCTCCCCATTTCCTTTCATCTGGTTTTCTTACTCCTTTCTTCTCATCTTTACTTTAGGGCAAGTGTTGCCTTTTTTGTTTTGTATATTTGTTTGTTTTATGAAGCACATTCTTTTTAGGTATTTTTATTTATTTTATGGGTCTGTCTATTGCTTTGCTGGATGGTGTTTTCCAGGAATGGCTGCAGTTCCAAGTCAGAGGGATGCCTTAGGAGCATAGTGTTCAGGGTTCCTCCAGTCTCTGTCAGGCCAGTAAATCTGGTCTTTTTTTTAATGAATTTGATTTTTTGCTCTCTCTGTCTCTTGACCGATACATTTAAGCCATTTGTATTCAGGGAGATTATTGATAAGTATAAATTTACTGCTGCCATTTTGTTATGTTTTTTGGTGTTAATGGTTACTTTCTGCCACTTAATTTTTTGTGCTGACTTCTTTTTGTTTATGAATTTTCTTCTTGTATCTTTTGTTGTTCATTTTGTGTTTACTGAGTCTATTTGATTTTCTTTATTTTCATGAGTCGATTTATTAATTTTCTTTTTAGTTACTGTGCAATTTAGTTTTATCTTCCTAAGTTTAAAACAGTTTGCTATAGCTTGATAATGCCTTTACTTCCTATCCATATAGAAGTTCTATAACTGCACCATTTATTCTCCCTTTGTGTTTTGAAGTTGTCATTATTTACAGATTGTCAGCTTTATTTTACTTTGGAAAGCTTTTTTTATCTGGGTTGGTACCTGGGTGAGGCAGTCATATGTTTTAATCTCAGATTGTTGTCTGATGTTGTTGGTTCTCTGTCTGAAGGACTCCCTTTAATATTTCTTGTCAAGTTGGTATGGTTTTGACAAATTCTCTTAATTTCTGTTTATCTGGGAATGTCCTAGTTTTGCCATCATATTTGAAAGACAATTATGCTGGATGTATGATTCTTGGTAGGCATATTCCTTTATTTCAGGGTTTTATATATTATTCCACTGCCTTCTTGCTTGCATGGTTTTTGCCAAGAAATCAGCACTTGGTTTTATCAATGCCCCTTTATAGGTGATATTTTGTTTTTCATGAGAAGCTTTCAGAATTCTTTCCTTGTATTTGATTTTGGAAAGTTTGATTATGATATACCCTCGTGATTTTCTTTTGGACTTTGTACTGTATGAAATTTGTTGAGCTTCTTGGATGGAAACCTTCTTGTCTTTCATGATATTAGGAAGTTTTTTGTCGATAAGTCTTTAACAATTCTCTCTGTACTTTATTCTCTCCTGCTTTTCTGGAGTTCCAATTACACATAAATTCTTCCTCTTAATAGTGTCCCACATAACTCTTAGGCCTTCTTCTTCTTCTTTTTTTTTTTTTTCCTGATTGTTCCTCAAACAGATTAGTATTAAGAAATTTGTCTTCTGTTTCACTGATTCTTTCTTCCACTCATTCAATTCTGCTTCTATGTTCTTCCATTGATTTATGTATTTCTGATGTTTTATTTTTCACCTTCTGGATTTCTAGTTGTTTTTTGTGTGGTTACTAATTGTCTATTTTGTCATTTTGTTGTTGTATTATTTTCCTGAATTCTTCTAGGGGTTTTGTTTGTGCTTTCCTTGATCTTTATGAGGATCCTTTATATAAGTCTTTTGAATTCTTTATCAGGTGGCTCCACTACCATTTCTTCCTCAGGAAGGTTTTCTGCCCTTTATTTTGCTCACTTGTTTGAGCTATCTTATCCTGTTTCTTCATGTGATTTGTTGTCTGCTGTCTTTGAGGCATTAAATTCTTTATTTATTTACGTATTTCTTTATTGGTTGCATCAATGTTCGTTTTGTGCTGATTTTTTTGTTTTGTTTTGATGTATCTGAGGCTTTGTTTCTTCTCTTTCTCTTTAGAATGTCTTTCTTCCTTTTTATTATTTTAATTGTTGTTGTTTTGTAGTCCGGTCTATGTGTGACTTTGGTGTTGTCTGTTGGTTGGGCATGATTTCATCTCACTAGTGGATATGGACTTCTTTGTGGTTAGGCTTGTATGTCTTCCCTTACCTAACTGAGTGGAGGTGGAAGAGCAGGTTCTTTCCTTGGTATTGGGTGACATATGTTGAGTGGTCAGAGTCCCTGCACAGCTCTTGTGGGACCATGGGATCCTTTTGGGTTGGTGCTGGCAGTTAGTGCATTCTCTGGAGGTAGGACATGTCCATATCCATATCCATTGAGGGAGAGTGCTGCCCAAATGGACTGGGTAGGTCTGCTGTGCATGCACGAATTGGCATCTCAGTAGGTGGTAGAATATCAGTGGGTTTCAGGGAACTGTAGATAGTCTGCAGGAATTGTTTGGGTATGGGATGTGTGACTTTGTGGCTGGGTGGACATAGAATGAGAGCACTAGGATCTCCTGCTAGTCAAATTTCAGAGGTGTCAGGATGTGACCAGCATTGCTGGTGAAATGATGTGTCTGGCTGGTCATCAGAGCATGTATGCAGTGAGTGTTCTTGTTGATTGCTGGGATAAGCACTTTTTCTGCGTACCGCTGGTTGCCAGGTGGTTGGGGTGAGGGTGCATGGGTCACTGGTCACTGGGTGAGTGGCATGGGAACTTGCACCACCACATGGTGAGCAGAGGTGGGGTTCTGGTGGCAGGAGTGTATGCTGCTGATTGCCAGGGACATGGCAGCACGAGGGTGGTTGAAACAGGCACAAGCCTCCTGCTGCAGGCCTGACAGCGTGGGAGTCCATGCTGCATGGATGGGCGTTAGCCCCTGGTTGCAAGTATGACAGAGTGGGAGCATGTGCACTGTGAGAATGGGGGGCAGGCAAGAGCCCCTGGCTGCAATTCCAACAGCACAAGACTGCAAGCTGCAGATGGCCAAGCTGGAGGTATAAGGGGGCTCACTGCTTGTCCCTGGGAAGGCAGGGAATGAAGAGGGGCTTAGTATGTTCCCCAGCCTCTGACGTGGGCACTGGGGCACTCCCTGAAGCATGTAGCCAGCAATTAGGACCCAGCCCAGCCAAATTTGGGGGGGGGGTACTGTCTAGAATTCAGTCAGGTGGGGGATATCTAGCTGCCACTCCAAGGATCCTGCACTCTGCCAGAGCCACCTGCCCAAAAGCTAAGGGACCACTGCTGGTGAGTACTTCTGTCGCTATTTTCTGGCTCCCTCCCTGCTGTATGGTTGCCTGGATCCCTAGGGCTCTCACTCTCCTTCCTGAACTTTCCCTCCTTAGATTCAGTTTACATTCTGCTGACCTTGCTTCACTCTGGGTTTGTCAATACAGTATCTCTGTCTCTTACTGGGGATTCTGTAAAGTTGTCTTCCTGTGCTACTCACCCAGGAACGCTGCTCCCTTTGTCTCAAGAAGACCATGCTGTGCCAGGTCAGCTGGTAGGGTGCTTACTGTCCGTAAGTCTCCTCTTCACTGTTTTCATACAGTTTCTCCTTCCTTTCTATCTAATTCTATTCTGGGTTCCTAGGTTGCCATCTGTATCTGTTTCACTTGGTTTCTCAATTCTTTGCTGTAGGGGGGTGGCATGATGTGTGTGCCTAGGCCACCATCTTGGGCCATTTCCCCTCTATAAACATTTTTGAGCTGTGTTCTGGGCTGTAGTTAAGTTACTTGGAAACAATTTGATCCTTTCAGGTCTTTCTTTTAAGATTTGTTAGGAAGGATCTAGCAGTGTTTAGTGTAAGGTTAATTATTCTCTGCTACTGAGGCAAGACCTTTCTGAGTATTCTACTCAATGCTCCAGGAATTATCCTTTATTATTATTTTATTACATTTTCTGTCTGGCTGGTGGGAACAAGCACTATTCCTGGCCCTGTATGAGCACTAGATACTCTTCCCTCTAATCTTTTTTCCAGTGGCTCTATTCCCTGCATAAGAAAATTTCCTCACACACTGTGCTGATCAATACTCTGCTGAATACTTGAGGGGAGTCCTTTTCAGATCTCTGGTGTTCTCTTGGTGCAGCTCCTGTACAAAGCCGTCTCTGATACTCCTCAAATCTCAGCTCCATTTCCTCACCTTAGGAAGTCCTGTAAGCTCTGCCTGGATTTCCCCTTCCCTGCACCATGCCCCGGCAACACTCCCAAGACAGTGTTGTTGTTAGTTGCTGGGAGCACCTGGAATCTATCCAGAATCATGGCAACCCCATGTGGGCAGTGTAGACCTGATCCATAAGATTTTTTTTTTTTTTAATAATATTTTATTGTGTTTGTGGTGAAAGTTTACACAGCAATTTGGGTTCTCATTTGACATTTTCTGCACAAATTATTCAGGGACGTTGTTGTTGTTAGGTGCCATCAAGTCAGTTCCGACTCATAGCGACCCTATGCACAACAGAACGAAACACTGCCCAGTCCTGCGCCACCCTTACAATCGTTGTTATGCTTGAGCTCATTGTTGCAGCCATTGTGTCAATCCACCTCGTTGAGGGTCTTCCTCTTTTCCGCTGACCCTGTACTCTGCCAAGCATGATGTCCTTCTCCAGGGGCTGATCCCTCCTGACAACATGTCCAAAGTATGTAAGACACAGTCTCACCATCCTTGCCTCTAAGGAGCATTCTGGCCACACTTCTTCCAAGACAGATTTGTTCGTTCTTTTGGCAGTCCATGGTATAGTCCGTATTCTTCGCCAACACCACAATTCAAAGGCGTCAACTCTTCAGTCTTCCTTCTTCATTGTCCAGTTTTCACATGCATATGATGTGATTGAAAATACCACGGCTTGGGTCAGGCTCACCTTAGTCTTCAGGGTGACATCTTTGCTCCTCAGTGCTTTGAAGAGGTCCTTTGCAGCCGATTTGCCCAATGCAATGAGTCTTTTGATTTCTTGACTGCTACTTCCATGGCTGTTGATTGTGGATCCAAGTAAAATGAAATCCTTGACAACTTCAATCTTTTCTCCGTTGATCATGATGTTGTTCATTGGTCTAGTTATGAGGATTTTTGTTTTCTTTATGTTGAGGTGTAATCCATACTGAAGGCTGTGGTCTTTGATCTTCATTAGTAAGTGCTTCAAGTCCTCTTCACTTTCAGCAAGCAAGGTTGTGTCATCTGCATAACGCAGCTTGTTAATGAGTCTTCCTCCAATCTTGATGCCCCGTTCTTCTTCATATAGTCCAGCTTCTCGTATTATTTGTTCAGCATACAGATTGAATAGGTATGGTGAAAGAATACAACCCTGACCCACACCTTTCCTGACTTTAAGCCAATCAGTATCCCCTTATTCTGTCCGAACAACTGCCTCTTGATCTATGTAAAGGTTCCTCTTGAGCACAATTAAGTGTTCTGGAATTCCCATTCTTCTCAGTGTTATCCACAGTTTGACCCACACAGTCGAATGCCTTTGCATAGTCAATAAAACACAGGTAAACATTCAGTGACATTAGTTACATTTTTTGCAATGTAATTGTGTTCTGATTGTTCTGTTTCCATTACTTACTCTAGTTTCCCTATCCTCTTATCTTCTCATGTTTGCTTTGGAGTAATTGTTGACTTTTTGGTCTCATGTAGGCGGTTTTTTAGTGGAGGGCTATAATCATGACTAATCCTTTATTTTGTGTGCCAATCTGTTATTTTGCTAAAAGGTGACCTCAGAGGATAGTTTCAGTTCAAGGTTTAAAGAGTATCTCAGAACGATAGTCTCAGGGAGTCCTCCAGTCTCAACTGGTCAAGTAAGTCTGCACTTTTTAAGAATTTGAGTTCTGTCCTGTGTTTTTCTCCCGTTCAATCAGGATCCACCTATTGTGGCCCTGATCAGAATGGTCAGTAGTGGTAGCTAGGCACCATCTAGTTCTGGTCTCAGGGGACCTATAGAGTTTTCATGTGTATGACTTTTTGGGAGCAGATTTCCAGGCCTGTCTTCTGAGGCATTTCTGTAGGGGTTCGAACTGCCAACTGTTCAAGTGCTTAACCATTTGTGCCACCCAGAGACACCAATCCCAAGACTAAGCTGGGGCAATTGTAAGGCTGGCCTCATTTTTTCCCTGTTCTCTCAGAGATCATTGTCCTTCATTGCCTGATGTCCACTGCCTTGAGAACCTTGTATTATATAATGTTCTAGTTTGGTGAGTAGCGCCTGGGGTCTTAAAAGCTTACAAGTGGCCATCTAAGATACAACTATTGGTGTTTACTCATCTGGAGCAAAAGAGAATGAAGGAAACCAAAGTCTCAGAGAAGAAACTAGTCCACAGGACTGATAGCTCACATGAACCATGGCCTCTTCTAGCCTGAGACCAGGAGAACTAGGTGGTGCCTGGATACAGCTACCAACCATCCTGACCGTGGACAGAATAGAAGGTCCTGGATAGAATGTGAGGAAACTGCAGAACAAAATTCAAATTCCTAAAAAAAGGCCAGACTTACCGGACCAATGGAGACTAGAGGAATCCCCGAGACCATCGCCCTAAAATACCCTTTGAACATGGAACTGAAACCACTTCTGGAGGTCACCTTTTAGCTAAACAATGGATTGACTTGTAAAATAAACAATATCACCCATAAGTAACGTGCCCCCTTAAACAATCAACTATATAAGACTAAATGGTTAACATTTATCCAAAAACAAAGATGAGAAGGCGAGGAGGGGCAGGGAAGCTAGAGCAATGGAAACAACAAACAATATGGAAATAATGAGAATCCTGGCACATTGTGAAACTTGTAACCAATGTTACGGAAAAATGTATACAAGTTTTATGTATAAAACTTGTTAAATGGGGACCTAATTTGCTGTGTACACTTTCACCTAAAACACAATAAAATATTAAAAACAAACAAACAAAATCTTGTATCATATATTTCATCCAGTTTTTTGGCTGTTTCAGATGGGACAGTAAATCCAGGCCCTGTTCTTCCTTCATGGCCAGAAGGAAATATTTAATTGGATCTATATATTTATATTATTTTAAAAAATGAATTTCATTTGAACTCAGTTATTACATATGCAACGTACTAATTATATTTTATATATATTACATAATATTTTTCTATTAATGGGGGATGGATGAATAACATTAAAATGTGTAAGAGAAAACCGTTCACTGTTTTGTTTTTTTAAAAGAGAGTTAAAGGGAAACTGTTACCACAAGTTTGCTTTATCAGAATCAGGAAGTAGTATGAGATCAGCATTAGATTCTAAAAATGTTGCTTTTAGTAGAGGACTTTATATTTTAGGTAGCAATTGGAAAACACACTTGCCAGAATTGACCTGGTGGATTAATTTGATATATTAGCTTCCTTATCATTTGGTATAATGTTAGATACTAATCATACAAATAATTTCTCACCAGGCACTTGCATTACTTTAGCATTTTTAATGACCTTACTGGCTTTTGCTATAATACTAGGAAACGCTGCTGTCATTTTAGCTTTTGTGATGGACAGCAAACTTAGACAACGGAGCAGTTATTTTCTTCTTAACTTGGCCATTTCTGACTTCTTTGTGGGTAAGTTACATATCTTTATTTAAGGTAATCTTTTTCAAAAATAATTATTTCTAAAACCTTATTTCAAGGAACTGTATGAAATAGGGAACAATTAAAAACAAAAAGTTTAAATACTAAAGTTTGGGGGGCTATATGGCACTTTGGGGAAAAGTTAGACATATGCAAATCAGTGTTGCAGAGGATACGCACCCGAAACAATGTATCTTCTTAAAGAGGAATGCTTAAGAACTTAAACATGCTAAGGAAAATAGCTCCAGAAAAAATTACTCTTAGACAGTTTCAAAACTATTCTGGAGTTCTAATTATACTAAAATATGATGGAGTGTTTTCATGGTGTTAGAGTAATAGAAATTAATGTACATGGTTGTTAACCAGCACAGTCAGAAAACTGGTTGTAGATATAAGATCAATTATATAGTAGCATGGTTAGTAGTGTTACTTTATGGTATGGTGCAGAATATTGTAAAATACAACTGACATGAAAATGGTCTTGCATATAGTATAGTATCATAGAGTTATATAACCATAAGAGACTGGAAATCAAGTTAATCTTTCTTTGAGAAAATGCACTTTGTAGTTGTTCACTGAAAAATGTATTTTGTAGTTGTTCACTGAAAAATTACAGAAGAACAAACAAATGTGCCTTGGAAGAAGTACAGCCAGAATGTTCCTTAAAAGCGAGGATAGTGAGATTTCATCTCATTTGCTTTGGACATGTTAACAGGAGGGACCAGTCCCTCTAGAAGGGCGTCAGGCTTGGTAAAGGAGAGTCAGTGAAAAAGAGGAAGATCCTTAAAGAATTGGACTGACACAGTGGCTCCAACAATGGGCTCAAGCATAACGATTGTGAGGATGGCACAGGGCCAGGCAGTGTTTAGTTCTGTTGTACAGAGGGTCTCTGAGTCAGACCTGACTCCACGGCACCAAACTCACTGGTAAATCTATCCCTGTCAGGGATTGTAAATTTGAACAGAATCTTTGATTCTGTAGGTAGGTGCCGTGGGGTTGGGAGACAGATGCCAACCATACTTAAAAGCAGAATCTTTAATATAGTGAAAAAAGTGAAATTGTTTAGCACAGATGATCTGGCAAGCAAAGTAAGTACCGTGCTTACCTTGCCTACTGGATATTCTGCCTTTGCAGGTGAAGGAGAGGTCACTTCTGTCGAGGAGGTTCTAAGAAAGACAACATGGAGGAAGTTATTTTTTGAATTGAGTGAAGAAAGAGAAGGAAGTAAATAGACTGAACTAAGTACGAAATAGGAGGAAATTCTGGGAAGAAAGAAAAGCAAGGATATGTAAAAATGTAGGAAGTGTTTGGGGCAGGGTGGCCCATGTCTTTTGGGTTGGACTGTGCGGAACAGGAAAATGATTTGGACTCCATACGACTATAAATACAGATTGGGGCCTGTACTTACTTTGTAAAGTAATAAGGAACAATTGAAGGTAAATTGTTCCTGAGAGCTATTATAAAAATGATGAAAAATGAAATCCTGATACATGCTACAACATGGATTAACCTTGAAAACATTACGCTGAGTGAAATAAGTCAGTCACAAAAGGACAACTATTATATGCTCCTACTTAGATGAACTATCATAGAAGCCCCAGTGCCATAGTGGTTAAGAGCTCGGCTGCTAACCAAAAGGTCGGCAGTTCAAATCCACGAGCTGATCCTTGGAAACCCTATGGGGCAGTTCTATAAGGTTGCTATGGGTCAGGATTGACTCTATGGCAGCAGGTTTAGATGAATTATCTAGAATAGTCAAGCGTATAGAGACTAATGTTTATTAGTGGTTACCAGGGGCAGGTGAGAGGAAGGGGGAGAGGAGGACTCAATGCTTTGGGAACACTGAGCTTCTATTAAGAGTGATGGTATAATTTGGGAGTGAATAAAGGTGATGGATGAACAACATGACAAATATAATTAATGTCACTGAAATGTACATGTGTGGATGGTTGAAATATCAATTTTTTTACACACATATTTCCAAATTAAAACAATACTATTTAAATAATGTATAGGAAGTCAGTCTTGAATTTGTTGGTGAAATACCATGAATTTCTAAGTTACAATTAAGCCATTTTTAGTTGATTCAGATACTTCATTGTGTTCCATACACATTATAATATGCCTCTTTGTCTTAATTGATATGTTGTTTTTTACCTTTATTTTTCCCCTGTACAGGTGCTATCTCTATTCCTTTGTACATTCCTTACACACTGTTCAACTGGGACTTGAGAGATGAGCTGTGTACATTTTGGCTCCTTATTGACTATCTTTTGTGTACAGCATCTGTGTATAACATTGTCCTCATCAGCTATGATCGATACCAGTCCGTCTCAAATGCTGTAAGTCAAAACTTTAACTTATCTTTCTTAGGAGGGTATATAAATTTAAATTTTGGATCCCTAAGTAAAAATATTTTTAAGTATAATTTTTTTGTTGTTCAGCTGCAAAACCTTCAAGGAGCCCTATCTTTTTGTAATCTTGACAAAATTCTCATGGCTCTTAGTGGGAATTTTCTGTCTGTGATTTTGGTAAGTCACTTCCCTGTGTGCCTATAAAATGGGAAGGCATCTAAAAAGACCACGACCAGTTGTCAGAGGTGGTATACTGAGTATACAGGTAAACTGTGAGAAGATTAGATTCAGAGTAGGTACATCAGCTCCGTGCCAGAGAAAAGTTGAGACCTGAAAGTTTTCCTCAGGATTGAATTTGGCAGGCAGGTCAAAAGAACTCCAGACTTTTGAATGAGGTGAGAAGATCAACTCTGAATGGCCGAAGGAAAAGACAGTGCACAGGGAAGCTATAGGTTATACAGGGAACCAACCAGAAAGATCAAGTTCTAGTACCTGTTTAGAACCCACATCAAGAAAGCCTGAACTTATCCAAGATTTGGAATAGCTTCATCAAGAAGTTAGTAACAATTCTTAAGCAAACCAAATTTATCAGCCTTAGAACAAAGGAGAAAATAAGGTTTATGCCAGGTCAATGGGTCGAAAGGGGTCACGCCGCTATGAACAGTGATCTGAAATCTTTGTGGCCTAGATGCGAAATTCCCTTCACTCCTGAGAACCAGAGACCCAGATCTTTGGGGAACTACTATGTAACTGGCATTTTGCTAAGTACTGGGATTCAGAAATGAATAAAAAAGTTTCTGCTTTTGAGGAGAACACTAGTCTAACATGGAGACAGACCCGTAAGTAGACAGGTTCAGTACTGGGAAGAGTGCTGTGCTGGAGGTATTGAGGGGACAATGACAGCTCTGGCCTGGGAGAGCTGCGCAGCCAGGGGCAGATGGGATTGGGAGAGTGTATTCAAGAGAGCACAGGATAAAATGCTGTGACAAAAAGACTCCAAAATGTTGAGGCTCACACAAGATAGAAGTTTTTCTCTCACAGAACAGTTCAGGAGAGGTGGGAAAGAGGCACTGCTGCAGGAACTCATCCAGGGCCCGGGCTAACAGGGCAGCTCTGCATCCTCTAGGGCAGGAGTTGGAAATCTTTATCTGCAAAGGGCCAAATAGTAAATATTTTCTGTTTTGGAGGTCCTATAGTCTGCAGCTACTCAATTCTGCCCTTGTAGCAAGAAAGCAGGCATAGACAGTAAGTAAAAGAGATGGGTTTGGGTATGTTCCAAGTTCCCTGGGTGGCGCAAATGGCACTTGACTATTAACCTAAAGCTTGGCAATTGGAAACCAGCCAGTGACACCATAGAATAAAGGCGTGGTGATTATAATGAAGAAAACACTATGGAGCAGTTCTACCCTATAGCACATGGGGTCGCCATGAGTCAGAACTGACTTCACAGCAACAAGTTTTCTCTTTTTTGGGGTATGTGCCAATAAAACTTTATTTACCCAAACAGGCTGCAGGCCGCATTTGGCCTTTGGACAGTCATTTGCTGACTCCTTCTCTAGGTCATGCATGCCTTTGTCTGTGTTGTCAAAGTCAGCTTGTGTCACTCCAGATTCTAGACAGGAAAGGGAAAGGACAGAAGTCCAGGGCAAGGGATTTTCTCTTAACCAAGTGGTACAGATTCACACAACCAGTTCCATTCACATTTTATTGGGAAAACTTAGTCACATGGCTATACCTTGCTGCCAGGGAAGCTGGGAAACATGGTCTCTAATGGAGCAGCCATATGGCAGGGAGAAGGGGAGTATGGGTTGGGGATGGCAAGCTGTCTCTACAACTTGGCATTGGGACTTCATTGGTGCTAGGGTCCACTGTGGTTTGTGCTGGCCACCAGAACCATGGAGAGAGGTCACATCAGTTTGGGTTAGTAATTCAGATGCTTAGAATCTCATATTTTTAAAATTGTTGGTATTGACCCATTAATGAGTCATGAAATCAACTCACTGAGTTGGAATCAAGTGGCCTTTTTTTTTTTTTAACAAAAGAATATGGAATGGAGATGAGCGGAACAGAAATTAAAAAATTAGGATAGAAAATATGAGTACATTGCATATAGTCAAATATTGTTTTGTAAATACTTCTGTTTGTGTACTTAGCTATGATAGAAAATATATTTGTTATTTTAGGTCACAGTCAAAATGTTTGAAAAACAGTGCTCTGATTCACAATCTTTCCCATTGGTACTTAAAAAATCTTCCTTTCTTTCTGGGTTAATGTTTCTTTTTAAATTTCACTGGATGATCTTGAGGACTGAGAAGAAATCTTCCGATTTGTGCAATCTCTTGAGTCTAGCCTCAAGTTTGCGGACAGATAAGGGACAGCTTACCCAGTTAGAAAATATGCTTAGAGGTTACAGAGAAATGAGGAGAGATGTCTGCAGCGAAAGTGGGTGGTTGTGTTTCTGGTCTGGCCCCGAGAAATCCCCTTGGCAATGTAGGCTGTAAACGTGGTGAGGCCAGGATTGCTAATTCCGGGTCCCTAGGGCTGTACTATGGGGTCGTTATGAGCCAGAGCCAGTTTGACGACATCTAACGACAGTGCTGTACAGGGCACAGAGCACATGGTGCACGCACCACAAAGGACTGCATGATGCAGGCACAGGGTGCTCAGGTAGCACTTGCTCCTGTGCTGACTCGTAGCTCAAGCACAGCCATATGAAGCCAGAAGGAAGTCTTTAAAAACCACTGAGAACCCACATGCAGTGAGAATGGGGAAGCTGAGCTCTGGCTGTAGCTGACGGTAGAGGAGATAGTGTGATAGGACAGGGGGGTTACTGGTACCCTGAGAAATGGAAATCATATAATAATTTGGGGGGGGGGAAAGAAAAGCCCAATGCAGATGATAGCACAGGGTGACGGTGCTCAAAGAAGTTTCTGGAATAGGGTGGCTGAGGCAAGAGTAGATGGAAGAAGGAGAAGAGCAGGGCTAGATTATAGCTGGAGGGAATGGGTTTAAAATGTTTTCAGAATTAAGGTGGTAAGAGAAGAGAATTACTTTACCTTTAGATGAAGAAAGAAGCTGGCCAGTAAAATCAAGCCCATAGAAAACATTGTTGCTGGGAGGGCCAGCAAGGGCACTTCATTGGATTTGTAATCCCATCTCCTCATTAACACAGGCATATTCCAGTGGGCTGCTCTGCCTCATAAAGCGACCTGACTGACAGGGTGTTTGGGTATTTTATTGGGATGGAAAAGAAGCAATATTCTGAATGATAATGTATTGTATATTGGCTGAGGACTGGGCCATTGATTGATGTTAGGGAGGCCACTTCAACAGACTCAGGCCGGGACTCAGGCAATGCTCTCGTTGTCCATCTATCAAAGATGGCACCTAGAAATGAAGAGATCAGCATCTTCTTTCCAATTCCCTTAGATGTCCATTATCCCACTTGACCTTATGCATAATGGAAAAGAGATCACTTTCCAGCATATTGCATCATATCATTATGAAGGCTGAACAGAGCAATTAAAAAACTAAACAGAGTTTTAAGTCCAGCTGGGCATTGTTACCATCTTCATAATCATTAGGTTTAGTGCAAGAGACGTATTAATTAGAGGCATGAGAAGCAGAAGGCAAAAAAAAAAAAAAAAAAAAGCATTGTAGATAGGAACTTGAGATCAGTACCATAGGCATTTTAGGTTAGCCTCAGAAATGCCAGTAATTTGGAAATAAAAAACAAACAAAAACCCACTTCCCTGCAGTTTTTTTAAATAGTTTTTTTTCTTTTTTTTTAGCCAGCTTTTTCTCTTACCTCCAGCCTATTTGGTGAGCCCTTCTCAGCGTGTATAAACTATCAAAGAAAAACAGCACTGGGCAAGGACAAGCTCCTTTAATAAAAATGAGAAAACATTGTGAAACGACGTTTTACACTCACAGAGAAAACAGTGCGTGAGAGATGGTGACATGGGAGTCGCGCTCCAATTTTGTGTGTAGATCCTTGCCCTTCCCTTGAGTAGGAAATCAGAGCAACATGGAACATTTGAGCTGGAAGGAACCTTACAGGTCTGAAGCAGGTTCAGAGGGATTGTCTTTTCAAGGTCTCCTTAAAAATGTTTTTGTCCTGTAAGTTTATCCCTCATATTGCATAGCTGGCCTTGAGACCTTTAGATTTCTCACAGGAGATACTCTCAGAACTTGCAGAATCAACCCCAGGATTGTGGATCCTATGATATGAGGGCAATCCTCATTGATAGAATCTCGTTTTCCTCTATAAATACCTGTCCTTGTGACGAAGTAGATCTAGAACATTCCTTACCCTTAAAAACTTTTAAAAAAGTATTTAAGTTAAGCACTTCTCTTACTGATGATGCATATATATCTATTTACCTTTACACTTGTTAAGGGAGTACCAGAGACAGCACCTGCCAGTTGGATCTCTCAAAGTGGCTGCTGGTCACAACCTTGCCCCCTGTTTGTTGGACGGAAACACTTGTAGAAAGAAGCAATTTGGTAATGCCCAATGACATTGCAGTTTTTCTCCACAGCAGCCTTAAACTTCTTTCTTTTTATGCTTTATCTTCTTGGAAGTGTTGTAAGAGCTATTTTTTCTTGACCCCACCTTGACATCTCATCAGAAACTGCAGACCAGATTCTTTCTGAGTATTGGAATCAGCTAAGGCAGTGGCCTGCAAACTTTTTTTGACTGTGACCAGAGTGAGAAATGCATTTTTACACTGTTATTTAGTACATACATCTCTCTTTCTTTATGTATATCTATATGCCCGAAGCAAAAGCCTCATCAAACAATACCTACCCTTACTATGTGTGATGAATTCTCATATTTGCTATTCTATTCTAGTTCATCAAAAAAAAAAAAAAAAAAACTCCTAATGACCCAGCCTGCAGGTTGGGAAGTGTTGTGAGGAGTTGCACTCAGCATCAGTTGCTTGACAGTTCTCTTTAGTATTTGTGGATTATGAAAAATTCCTTTCTTATTTTAGCTGTTGGCTTTGACATTTTCTAAAGTGTCAGAGGGTTTAGCCTTGAGGGTTATAGTCTTCCCTCTGAAAATCATCAAGAAGGTCTGCGTCTCCAATAATATGAAAACCGCATCATGATACCCCTGTTCAGTTAACGTCCCCACCTCTTGCACATTCCTGAAGTTTCTGAGGGCGTCTGGGGTGCTTTATGCACTCTATGCATGTTTGTTAAACTAAAAATCATTTATTTGATCTCTTTTAGGTGTCTTATAGAGCTAAACAAACTGAGATCTTGAAGATTGTGGCTCCGATGGTGGCTGTCTGGGTGCTAGCCTTCTTAGTGCATGGCCCAATAATTCTAGTTTCACAGTCTTGGAAGAAAGACTGGAAAGAATGTGAACCTGGGTTTTTTTCAGTCTGGTACATCATCGCTATCACGTCATTCTTTGAATTCCTGGTCCCAGTCATTTTGGTGGCTTATTTCAATGTGTATATTTACCGGAGCCTATGGAAACGTGGTAGTCTTAGTAGACGGCAAAGCCATCCTCCTGCCTCTTCCAACGACTGTGGACACTCATTCAAATGTCGACTGTTTTCGAGGACATCTCTTCCTGAACTGGAAGAAACAGGACCACCCCTTCGTTCAGAAAAACAGAGAAGAAAGGGAAGTCTCTTGCTGTCTTTAAGAACCCAAATAAATACCCAAACAATTGCTTCCCAGATGTTGTCCCTTTCCCGTTCAGATTCAGTAACCCACCAAAGGGAACGTCTTGAACTGCTCAGAGCCAAGAAATTAGCCAAGTCACTGGCCATTCTCTTAGGTGTTTTTGCCATTTGCTGGGCTCCTTATTCTGTGTCCACAATTTTTCTTTCCTACAAAAATCCAAAACCATATTGGTATGAAATTGCATTTTGGCTTCAGTGGTTAAATTCCTTTGTCAATCCTTTTTTGTATCCATTGTGTCATAAACGTTTTCAGAAGGCCTTCTTGAAAATATTTTGTATGAAAAAGAAAGCCACATCATCACACAGTCCATCGGTATCCTCTTAAAGGTAATTTTCTCACACACATTTCAGCCTTCACTGCGCCTAAATGAATTTGATTGTCTTTCATCTTGTCCTTTCCACTCGACCAAAAAAGTCCATAAAGCTATAGTGCCAACAAACTTAATAAAAAATTTAACCTGAAAATCAATGGAAAATTATTCTGATGAGTGATTGCAGTGTAATTATAAATTTACAAGGATATTTTGGTAACCGTATAGCCACAAAAAGTACTGTATTTTTCTTAGTCATTGCCTCTTCCTTGTCTTTTAGATTTTGATATAACATTGATTATGAAAGTTAAGGTTTCTGTTTTCTTTTTATGTTCAGTATTTGCTACAGTTTTAAGCAAATTTCCCTTTTTATTGTATAGTGATCAGAACTTACCGAGTTTTAAAATCATTTCCTAAAGCATACAATAGAAAAAAGAGCTACATTACCCTCTTTGTTAGGAGTGGTGAACACTGTTATGATCAATGGTTAAGAGAGTTGGTGTTTGAGTTGACAAGAACAGGGAGTGGTAGTGGATCCAGGTGAAAGAAGGGACCATGAGCATTTTCAGACTTAGATTCTCGATCCCAGAAAGGAATGGAGTGTGGTATGGTGGAACAAAGAGCAGGTGACTGCAGCTCTCAAAGAAGGTTCTCAGAGAAGTTATCTTGGAGGCCTCAGCAATCACAGGATGAAAGGGTGAGAGACAGGGAAGGGCCACACAGTGGCTGAAAGACTGGCTTGACCTATTTCTTTCTGTCCTCTTCTTTCAACTTCCATACACATCAGCTAAAAAAATCTCTTTGGGAGAAAATATGGAAGAAAAAGAAAGGCTAAGAGATGGAGAAATGACTATTATGGTCAAACTAGATGTACCTAGTATAACATTCACTGAACTAGTTGATGTCAATAATTATTAATAAAATATTGTCACATTTATTTGATTGGACTTACGTGTCCATTGTCTGACATAGCAGTGCTCAGAATTATTCCATTATTACATAGTGTAGGCTACACCTCACTGATGATTCACATTGTATTAGTCTGATGACTTCTTTTTTTCATTTTTTTCAATGTTCTCTGCCTGTATTTGTGAAAAATTTTCATTTTGGTCTTATAATCAATTTCATCTCCCCTATAATGTTTTATCAGTGTTTCTTCTATGACTTCTCAGGGTTCTTATACAGGTTAGTTATTTTTATATTTTGAAGACCTTTGAAATTCTGACTAATTTCAAACACTGAAATACACAAATCTTTTAAGTAGATAAATGCTTAGAAATGCATATAATTTTTATATATACTTATGCATTGTATTAAGTTCAAAATAGGAAATACATGTGTAAACATTCAGTAGCAATTTGAAAAATTAGATAGGTAAACCCTCATAAATGCACATAATTTTTGTGAAGTTGCTGCTTGTCAGTTGTTGGTTTTAACATTTTTAAACTAGGAGTTGTGGATTTCATATGACCACTGGAGGCTTGAATGCTCATTTAATGGAGTGACTCTTTGAAAACGTTTCTTACTTGAATCTTGGAGGAAGCATGCCTAAATATTCCTAGGTATTTTCTAAAGTATATATAAAATAGGTTATCTATCGTATGTCACTCAATCTAAGATGCTGTCAATCTAAGGCATACTTTATTTCGTTTACCACTAAAAAGAGAAAATGCTGCAAATTGTCTATGAAAAAATACTGTGAAAAATCACACTGATAGAGTGATTTGGATTGAACTGTGCCCCCCAAAATATGTGTTGGAGTCCTGACCTCAACACTTGAGAATGTGAGCCTATTTGGAAATATCATTTTTTGTTGTTGTATTGATAAGGCCATATCTGTGTAGGGCGTGTCCTAAACCTAACCACCTCTCGTCTAGATAAAGAGCAGCAGAGACACAAAGACAAGCAAGCAAAGCTGGGATGGGGGCGGGGGAGTAGATGTCATGTGAGGATTACCAAGAAACCCAGGAACACTGGGGATACAGACAATGAAAGACAACGGTTTCCCCCAGAGCCAAAAGAGAGAGCCTTCCTCTAGAGCTGGTATCCTGAATTCATACTTCTAGCCTCCTGAAAATAAATCTCTATCCTTTAAAGCCACCCATTTGTGGTATTTCTGTTACAGCATTACTAGGAAAATAAGACAGTAAATCCCTTTCTGAATTCAGAGTTGGTAAAAAGTGAACAATGCGTGTCTTAGAAGTGATGAAATGTATCTATGATAAATGAACAGAATAGGGCTAATCCTTTATGAAAAAAGAGTTTGAAAATAAATACTTTGATATTATTTATTTCGGCTGGCATGATGGGCAATTTGGCTACTTATTTCAAAAATGTTTTATGAATCTTGGAAATAAGGTTTATAGTCCACGAGCACTGGAATTTTACTTTGGGGTTTTCTGAAGTACTTAGTACAATGCTAGGCTTATAGATGGTCAGTAAATTCTTACTGAAAAGACATGCACCAGGCGTATTCCTGGAAAAAGGGTTGTAAATTCTAGTTTTTAAATGCAAGTCTTTTAAATTTGCACTGGAGGAACGTTGAAATATTTTCCTTTGTAATAAAAGTAATGTGGAGGCGGGGCCAAGATGGCAGACTAGGTGGACGCTACCGCGGATCCCTCTTGCAACAAAGACTCGGAAAAACAAGTGAATCGATCACATACATAACAATCTACGAACTCTGAACAACAAGCACAGACTTAGAGACGGAAAACGAACAAATACGGGCAGACGGCGACCGTTTTCAGAAATAGGAGCCAGCGTACCAGGCAGGTGACCTTCGGAGCCCGATCTGGGGCAGAGCCCGGGGGGCAGACGGCACAGACAAGGGGCCCAGCCCTACCCCCCTGAACCCATCCCGGGAGAGAGTCTAGTTGGTTGGCGCAGGCGGCGTAGCGGCGCAGCCGGAGGGAGAAGCACCCGGGAGGCAGTGACTGATCTTGGAGCAGGGAGAGCAGCGTCCCAGGCGGGGAGCTTTCCCTCCGGGAGTTTGGCGGGAAGCAGGCGCGACGCGAGTGGGGGGGGGTCAGCTATATTTCCCTAAAGCGACCCCGGGGCAGAGCCCACACTTCGTGCGGGGGGACGCCCACCCAGTTCGCGCATGTGGTGCGGCGCAACGGAGGGAGAAGTCCCCGGGAGGAAGTGACTGGTCTTGGAGCAGGGAAAGCAGCGTCCCAGCCGGGGAGCCATCCCGCTGGGATTTTGGTGAAAGCGGGCGGGGCGTGAGCACGGGGTCCAATTATATTCCCCTGAATTGACCCAGGGGGCGGGCCCACCTGGTTGTGCGGGTGACGCCCACCCTGTTCGCGCGAGCGGTGCCGCGCACCGGAGGGAGAAGTCCCCGGGAGGAAGTGACAGGTCTCGGAGTGGGGAGAGTAGCGTCCCAATTGGGGAGCCATCCCGCCTGGATTTTGGCGGACGGGGGCGGAGCGTGAACGCCGTGATCAGCTCTATATTCTGTGGTGCTACACTCCTAGCTCTCTGATCCCTCCCCCGCCCTCCCCAGGCAGCTCCATTAACATCCGAATACCTGGAGCCAGAGGGAGAATTCAGATAGGGATTTGACTGCATTTTTTTTTAGCTGATTACCTGGAAAATCTAGTTTCCCAGTGATGGCTCTGAGACAGCAGTCCATATCAAACCACATAAAGAAACAGACCATGACAGCTTCTCCAACCCCCCAAACAAAAGAATCAAAATCTTTCCCAAATGAAGATACAATCCTGGAATTATCGGATACAGAATATAAAAAACTAATTTACAGAATGCTTAAAGATATCACAAATGAAATTAGGATAACTGCAGAAAAAGCCAAGGAACACACTGATAAAACTGTTGAAGAACTCAAAAAGATTATTCAAGAACATAGTGGAAAAATTAATAAGTTCCAAGAATCCATAGAGAGACAGCATGTAGAAATCCAAAAGATTAACAATAAAATTACAGAATTTGACAACGCAATAGAAAGTCAGAGGAGCAGACTCGAGCAATTAGAATGTAGACTGGGACTTCTGGAGGACCAGGGAATCAACACCAACATAGCTGAAAAAAAATCAGATAAAAGAATTAAAAAAAATGAAGAAACCCGGAGAATCATGTGGGACTCTATCAAGAAGGATAACTTGCGAGTGATTGGAGTCCCAGAACAGGGAGGGGGGACAGAAAACACAGAGAAAATAGTTGAAGAACTCCTGACACAAAACTTCCCTGACATCATGAAAGAAGAAAGGATATCTATCCAAGATGCTCATCGAATCCCATTTAAGATTGATCCAAAAAGAAAAACACCAAGACATATTATCATCAAACTTGCCAAAACCAAAGACAAACAGAAAATTTTAAAAGCAGCCAGGGAGTAAAGAAAGGTTTCCTTCAAGGGAGAATCAATAAGAATAAGTTCAGACTACTCAGCAGAAACCATGCAGGCAAGAAGGGAATGGGACGACGTATACAGAGCACTGAAGGAGAAAAACTGCCAACCAAGGATCATATATCCACCAAAACTCTCTCTGAAATATGAAGGAGAAATTAAGATATTTACAGATAAACACAGGTTTAGAGAATTTGCAAAAACTAAACCAAGACTGCAAGAAATGCTAAAGGAGATTGTTTGGCCTGATGACCAATAATATCAGGTACCAGCACAATACAAGGTCACAAAACAGAACGCCCTGATATCAACGCAACTCAAATAGGGAAAGCACAAAAACAAACAAATTAAGACTAATTCTAAAAAATAAATAAATAAACAAAATAATACACATAACAGGAAATCATGGAAATCAATAGATAAATGATCACAATAATCAAAAAGAGGGACTAAATATAGGAGGCATTGAACTGCCAGATGGAGAGTGATACAAGGCGATATAGAAGGATACAAGTTAGGTTTTTACTTAGAAAAATAGGGGTAAATAATAAGGTAACCACAAAAAGGAATATCAATTCCATAACTCAAGAAAAAAGCCAAGAAAAACGTAACAACTCAACAAACACCAAGTTAAACATTATGAAAATGAGGATGTCACAAGCTACTAAGAAAAACACCTCAGCACAAAAAAGCATGTGGAAAAATTAAATGGCCAACAACACACATGAAAAGGCATCAAAATGACAGCACTAAAAACTTATTTATCTATAATTATGCTGAATGTAAATGGACTAAATGCACCAATAAAGAGACAGAGAGTCACGGACTGGATAAAGAAACAAGATCCATCTATATGCTACCTACAAGAGACACACCTTAGACTTAGAGACACAAACAAACTAAAACTCAAAGGATGGAAAAAAATATATCAAGCAAACAATAAGCAAAAAAGAAGAGGAGTAGCAATATTAATTTCTGACAAAATAGACTTTAGACTTAAATCTACCACAAAGGATAAAGAAGGACACTATATAATGATAAAAGGGACAATTGATCAGGAAGACATAACCATATTAAATATTTATGCACCCAATGACAGGGCTGCAAGATACATAAATCAAATTTTAACAGAATTGAAAAGTGAGATAGACACCTCCACAATTACAGTAGGAGACTTCAACACACCACTTTCGGAGAAGGACAGGACATCCAGTAAGAAGCTCAATAGAGACACGGAAGACCTACTTACAACAATCAACCAACTTGACCTCATAGACTTATACAGAACTCTCCACCCAACTGCTGCAAAATATACTTTTTTTTCTAGTGCACATGGAACATTCTCTAGAATAGACCACATATTAGGTCATAAAACAAATCTTTGCAGAATCCAAAACATCGAAATAGTACAAAGCATCTTCTCAGACCACAAGGCAATGAAGCTAGAAATCAATAATAGAAAAACTAGGGAAAAGAAATCAAATATTTGGAAAATGAACAATACCCTCCTGAAAAAAGACTGGGTTATAGAAGACATCAAGGAGGGAATAAGGAAATTCATAGAAAGCAACGAGAATGAAAATACTTCCTATCAAAACCTCTGGGACACAGCAAAAGCAGTGCTCAGAGGCCAATTTATATCAATAAATGCACACATACAAAAAGAAGAAAGAGCCAAAATCAGAGAACTGTCCCGACAACTTGAACAAATAGAAAGTGAGCAACAAAAGAACCCATCAGGCACCAGAAGAAAACAAATAATAAAAATTAGAGCTGAACTAAATGAATTAGAGAACAGAAAAACAATTGAAAAAATTAACAAAGCCAAAAGCTGGTTCTTTGAAAAAATTAACAAAATTGATAAACCATTGGCTAGACTGACTAAAGAAAAACAGGAAAGGAAACAAATAACCCGAATAAGAAACGAGAAGGACCACATCACAACAGAGCCAAATGAAATTAAAAGAATCATTTCAGATTACTATGAAAAATTGTACTCTAACAAATTTGAAAACCTAGAAGAAATGGATAAATTCTTGGAACAATACTACCTACCTAAACTAACACATTCAGAAGTAGAACAACTAAATAGACCCATAACAAAAAAAGAGATTGAAACGGTAATCAAAAAACTTCCAACAAAAAAAAGTCCTGGCCCAGACGGCTTCACTGCAGAGTTCTACCAAACCTTCAGAGAAGACTTAACACCATTACTATTGAAGGTATTCCAAAGCATAGAAAATGACGGAATACTACTCAACTCATTCTATGAAGCCACCATCTCCCTGATACCAAAACCAGGTAAAGACATTACAAAAAAAGAAAATTATAGACCTATATCCCTGATGAACATAGATGCAAAAATCCTCAACAAAATTCTAGCCAATAGAATCCAACAACACATCAAAAAAATAATTCACCCTGATCAAGTGGGATTTATACCAGGTATGCAAGGCTGGTTTAATATCAGAAAAACCATTAATGTAATCCATCACATAAATAAAACAAAAGATAAAAACCACATGATCTTATCAATAGATGCAGAAAAGGCATTTGACAAAGTTCAACACCCATTTATGATAAAAACTCTTACCAAAATAGGAATTGAAGGAAAATTCCTCAACATAATAAAGGGCATCTATGCAAAGCCAACAGCCAATATCACTCTAAACGGAGAGAACCTGAAAGCATTTCCCTTGAGAACGGAAAGCAGACAAGGATGCCCTTTATCACCGCTCTTATTCAACATCGTACTTGAAGTCCTAGCCAGGGCAGTTAGGCTAGACAAAGAAATAAAGGGTATCCAGATTGGTAAGGAGGAAGTAAAGCTGTCACTATTTGCAGATGACATGATCATATACATGGAAAACCCTAAGGAATCCTCCAGAAAACTGCTGAAACTAATAGAAGAGTTTGGCAGAGTCTCAGGTTATAAAATAAACATACAAAAATCACTTGGATTCCTCTACATCAACAAAAAGAACACCGAAGAGGAAATAACCAAATCAATACCATTCACAGTAGCCCCCAAGAAGATAAAATACTTAGGAATAAATCTTACCAAGGATGTAAAAGACCTATACAAAGAAAACTATAAAACTCTGCTACAAGAAATTCAAAAGGACATACTTAAGTGGAAAAACATACCCTGCTCATGGATAGGAAGACTTAACATAGTAAAAATGTCTATTCTACCAAAAGCCATCTATACATATAATGCACTTCTGATCCAAATACCAATGTCATATTTTAAGGGGATAGAGAAACAAATCACTAATTTCATATGGAAGGGAAAGAACCCCCGGATAAGCAAAGCATTACTGAAAAAAGAAGAAAGTGGGAGGCCTCACTCTACCTGATTTCAGAACCTATTATACAGCTACAGTAGTCAAAACAGCCTGGTACTGGTACAACAACAGGCACATAGACCAATGGAACAGAATTGAGAACCCAGATATAAATCCATCCATGTATGAGCAGCTGATATTTGACAAAGGACCAGTGTCAGTCAATTGGGGAAATGATAGTCTTTTTAACAAATGGTGCTGGCATAACTGGATATCCATTTGCAAAAGAATGAAACAGGACCCATACCTCACACCATGCACAAAAACTAACTCCAAGTGGATCAAAGACCTAAACATAAAGACTAAAACGATAAAGATCATGGAAGAAAAAATAGGATCAACCCTAGGAGCCCTAATACAGGGCATAAATAGAATACAAAACATTACCAAAAATGATGAAGAGAAACCAGATAACTGGGAGCTCCTAAAAATCAAACACCTATGCTCATCTAAAGACTTCACCAAAAGAGTAAAAAGACCACCTACAGACTGGGAAAGAATATTCAGCTATGACATCTCAGACCAGCGCCTGATCTCTAAAATCTACATGATTCTGTCAAAACTCAACCACAAAAAGACAAACAACCCAATCAAGAAGTGGGCAAAGGATATGAACACACATTTCACTAAAGAAGATATTCAGGCAGCCAACAGATACATGAGAAAATGCTCCCGATCATTAGCCATTAGAGAAATGCAAATTAAAACTACGATGAGATTCCATCTCACACCAACTAGACTGGCATTAATCCAAAAAACACAAAATAATAAATGTTGGAGAGGCTGCGGAGAGATTGGAACTCTCTTACACTGCTGGTGGCATTGTAAAATGGTACAACCACTTTGGAAACCCATCTGGCGTTATCTTAAACAGTTAGAAATAGAACTACCATACAACCCAGAAATCCCACTCCTAGGAATATACCCTAGAGATACAAGAGCCTTCACATAAACAGATATATGCACACCCATGTTTATTGCAGCTCTGTTTACAATAGGAAAAAGCTGGAAGCAACCAAGATGTCCGTCAACGGATGAATGGGTAAATAAATTGTGGTATATTCACACAATGGAATACTACGCATCGATAAAGAACAGTGACGAATCTCTGAAACATTTCATAACATGGAGGAATCTGGAAGGCATTATGCTGAGCGAAATGAGTCAGAGGCAAAAGGACAAATATTGTATAAGACCACTATTATAAGATCTTGAGAAATAGAAAAAACGGAGAAGAACACATACTTTTGTGGTTACAAAGGGGGGAGGGAGGGAGGGAGGGAGAGGGCTTTTTACTGATCAATCTGTAGATAAGAACTGCTTTGGGTGAAGGGAAAGACAACACTCAATACAAGGAAGGTCAGCCTAATTGGACTGGACTAAAAGCAAAGAGGTTTCCGGGATAAAATGAAAGCTTCAAAGGTCAGCGGAGCAGGGGCTGGGGTCTGGGGAACTTGGTTTGAGGGGACTTCTAAGTCAATGGGCAAAATAATTCTATTATGAAAACATTCTGCATCCCACTTTGAATTGTGGCGCCTGGGGTCCTAAATGCCAACAAGCGGCCATCTAAGATACATCAATTGGTCTCAACCCACCTGGAGCAAAGGCAAAGGAAGAACACCAAGGTCACATGACAACTAAGAACCCAAGAGACAGAAAGGGCCACATGAACCAGAGACCTACATTATCCTGAGACCAGAAGAACTAGTTGGTGCCCAGCCACAATCGATGCCTGCCCTGTCAGGGAACACAACAGACAACTCCTGAGGGAGCAGGAGACCAGTGGGATACAGACCCCAAATTCTCATGAAAAGACCATACCTAATGGTATGACTGCGACTAGAGGAATCCCAGAAACAATGCTCCCCAGAACTTCTGATGGCACAGGACAGGAACCATCCCCGAAGACAAATCATCAGGCATGAAAAGGACTGGTCAGTGGGGGGGAGAGAGATGCTCATGAAGAGTGAGCTAATTAAATCAGGCGGACACTGGAGAGTGTGTTGGCAACTCTTGACTGGAGGGGGGATGGGAAGATAGAGAGAGAGGGAAGATGGCAAAATTGGCACAAAACGAGAGACTGAAAGGGCTGACTCAAGAGGGGGAGAGCAAGTGGGAGAAGGGAGTAAGATGTATGTAAACCTACATGTGACAGACTGATCGGAATGGTAAATGTTCACTTGAAGCTTAATAAAAATTAATTAAAAAAAAAAAAGTAATGTGTATTTACTCTAAAAAATAAGACAATAGTAAAATGCATCCTATACCCAAGAAGCAGACATAATTATTAGTATAGTGTAGATTTTTCTAAAGGAAAAACAAACAAACACAAGCACAGTGTAGTCCCTTTTTCCGTATACATACGTTTGTGTATTAAACTTCTAATGATATCATTAGGTAAATCCTTTTATAAAATCATGGCTCCTACTCTAATTTATATAATAGCCATCCTCTCTCACCCTAAAAGAACTGGCTTATAAAATCATATTTTTAAATACTTATTAGCTGGTCTTAAATGTGGACTCAACTCCATTGGCACAATTGGCAAAACATTCCTACAAATGCTGGTTTCTAAGTGTTGGTTTCGGTTGGCCTGTGTGGAAATGGACTCAATACAGAAGAATGCAGAAGGACTTAGGGATATAAATGCCAATTTCAAATGACATTTTAGGCCAAGCCTTTTTATGAGTCATGAGGACTTTTGATAAAAGTAAGTAAACAATCATCATAGTAATGATTTTACAGAATTTTTTTTTGTGTGTGCTTTTTTGGTAACCATTTTCCTATAGCAAGGATCTTGACACTTGAAGAAACTATTTCCCACATTATGATTTCAGGAAAATAGAAATTCAGGCATACAAAAAAAGAGAACTTTTATTCTACTCACTGCTCTTAGTGAGAGTTAGGTCAACAAAACAGAAACCATGTTAACTGTTTTAAATAGAAGGAATTTAATACACGGAATTGGTTAATACAGGATATTAGAAGGTTGAAAGACCAAGAGGTAGATGTTGCTATACCCCAGAGACTGATAACATAAGAAAGTAACCACAGTCATGCATCGTTTAACGTCTTTGAAATAGGATGTTATGTGATTTGGACATTGTGTGAACACCGTATTATATATTTAACAAAGCTCAATGGGATACCTTTTGTTTCACTTCCAAATCGATGCTTCTCCTTTGTGTCTTGCTGCTGCTATCACTAGCACTGGTTTTGCTGTATTTGGAAGCCATGATGCACTTCAGGGAAATATTTTTGAAAGAAAATTAAATAGAGAGATAACACTACAATACTCCAGAGACATGTGATATACGAGATTGGATGCTGCTGCCTACAAGTCAAAGCATATGCTGTTATGCAGTAAACTTTTTATTTGTAAGCAGGGAAAGTTCATATTAAAACAATGATAGAAAGTACAGTACACACATAAGCCAGTAACATAGGTGTTTATTATGACTATCAAGGCATATGTGTTATACGTTATATATGTACTGTACCTATAAAAATGGTGAGGCAGAGGCATCTGACCTCCTCTAGGAGGTGGAAGGAGAATCAAGATCGACAGCCCAAAGCTGATTGCCATGAGGCAGAGATCAGACATACCTCCTTTCCAACATTTTTACCAATTCTAACACCAACTGTCTTTCTCATGGCACTCTATACTTCTCTGCTGGGTTCAATAATTTGTTGCAAAGGCCACAGAGAATTCACAGACAATACTTATAATTATGGGGTTTATTAGGGAAGTAACAAGTTACAATTCAGGTTCAAGAATGCTCAGGACACAGTTCTTTGATCAGGACAGCCTCTTCTCAGCCACACCCACAAGTACAATTCTCTCTGGCCCCTCGGCCTCTTGGCCTCTTGGCCTGGCCTCTGCCCTGCTCAGGAAAGTGTTACAAAGCCCTTTTAGCTAGGCCAATAAGTGCCCAAAGACACCCCACACTGCCAGTAAACTTCGTGCCCGAAGCCACTCAGCTTTCTTGCTCTGTGCTCTGGGACTCTGGGAAGTCCCACAAGCTACTGTCTAGCACAGGTTTCCTGATTTTTGCCGAATTGCGCCCCCATCTCTTGCTGTCCTCTATGTTATAGCTCCTCTGTCTCCTGGATCTAGGAAGTTCTTAGCACAGGGATCCCAGGTCCAAAGGATGCCCTCCACTAGTTGATCTTCTTTCTTGGTGGTGTTGAGATCCTCTCTTCTTGGCTCTGAGATGGCTCATTTCAAGTCTAAAGGGATGGCAAAAATGACAAATTCCCTCATTAGGGTTCCACACTCCTTATTTTCATGATCAGAAGAATGGGGCATCAGAATTGGAGGCAGACTCATTAACAACCTGAGTCATGCAGATGATACAACCTTGTTTGCTGAAAGTGAGGAGGATTTGAAGCACTTACTGATGAAGATCAGAGACTACAGTCTTCAGTATGGATTACACCTCAACTTAAAGAAAACAAAAATCCTCACAACTGGACCAATGAGCAACATCATGATAAATGGAGAAAAGATTGAAGTTGTCAAGGATTTCATTTTACTTGGATCCATAATCAACACCCATGGAAGCAGCGGTCAAGAAATCAGATAACACGTTACATTGGGCTAATCTGCTGCAAAAGACCTCTATAAAGTGTTAAAAAGCAAAGATGCCACTTTAAGGACTAAGGTGCACCTGACGCAAGCCATGGTGTTTTCAGTTGCCTCATATGCATGTGAAAGCTGGGCAAGGAATAAGGAAGACTGAAGGATTGACACCTTTGAATTATAGTGTTGGCGAAGAATATGAATATACCACGGGACTGCCAAAAGAACAAACAAATCTGTCTTGGAAGAAGTACTGGTCAGAATACGCCTTAGAATTGAGGACATATTATCAGGAGGGATCAGTCCCGGGAGAAGGACATCATGCTTGATAAAGTAGAGGGTCAAGAAAAAAGAGGAAGACCCTCCATGAGATGAATTGACACAGTGGCTGCAACAATGAACTCAAACATAACAATGATCATGAAGATGGTGCAAGATCTGGGAGTGTTTTGTTCTGTTGTACACAAGGTTGCTATGCGTTGGAGCTGACTGATGGCACCTAACGACAATCACCACCCCCACAAGGGTGCCATGTACATTATTTATGGTATTAGAAAGCTACCCCACCCCCTTGGTGAGCCACAAGCACCTCATTTGCATAGTCCCACCCAATCATTAGGTGGGAGTTACAAAGACTATGGCTAGAAGGGCCGTATTAGGTAATTCACTGCACCACGGTACCATTATATGCCTGGCAGCACGTTCGCTTTGTACACAAGAGACATGAGATACATGTGTTTTGTGCCTGGAGCCATTGCGTTTGCTATGTCTGATTATATCGGCTAGGTCTCCGTTCTTCAATCAGGATTTCTGAACTTTACTATAACTTTATGTGGTCTGACATTGCCTGAATGGACGTTATGCGGCACGTGACTGTACTACCTTCAGGGATAGGGAGATGGAAAGGGAAGAAGTGGTGTAATCGGAATCTAGGATCTTGGAAATGCCCCTGGGGAGCTGTTGCTTGGACCTCTGATTCAAGATGCCCAGTAGTCAGTGCTTGAATCCCCAAGGTAGTGGGACCAGCTGGTGTTCAGCTACCAAAGGAGTGTGTGTGTGGGGGGGAGTGGACAGGGGATGAAGCAGATGTGACAGCTCTTGGTACCTCTGAGCGATTGCTGTGTACTGCTGTTGGAGGGGTGCCAACTGAAGCTAGAAGCTTTAAGTGAGTTACTTCTCAGCACCTCCTGCCTTTCAGACTTGTCAGTGCCTTCCGTTGATGGAACCTCACTGAAAGCCATTTAGCAAAGAGTCTGGGAAATATATGACTTCTAGTCCCAGCCTGGAAACCCTGGTGGCGTAGTGGTTAAGTTAGATCCTTAGTTAGCTGCTAACTAAGAGGTCGGCAGTTCAAATCCACCAGGCGCTCCGTGGAAACTCTCTGGTACAGTTCTACTCTGTGCTGTAGGGTCGCTATGGGTCGGAATCGACTCGACGGCAGTGGGAGTGGAGTCCCAGCCTTACAGTACAGCCTATAGGAAGGTAGGGTTGGAGCCGATAAGCAACAAATAACTGGTAAAAGCATCATATGTTCAAGTATGATAAAGTAGAACTTGGGCATTCAGGGATTTACCTTCACAATCTCAACCTTTCATAAACAGCTTGCTGGTTAAGAGCTTACTGCGATTTGTCATTTTCTTAAGGAAGTGAGGGAAGAATGAAGAAGTCCAAGACAGCACTAAACTCAGAAGTCCGTCAGCTCTGTAATATGAGTTCATCATAAACTTCATAACGGAATTTCTGAGCTGGAGGTTCGTGAATGTACCTAGTCAACTATATGATGAGTTGAATTTGCTGCCATTATTTACCCATTAAGGAGGCCTGGTGGTGCAAATGTTCAGCGCTCTCGGCTGCTAACCAAAAGTTGGAGGTTAAAACCCACAGAGCAGCCTTGTGGGACAAAGACCTGGTAATCTGCTTCTGTGTAAGACTACAGCCCAGAAAACCCTATGGAGCAGTTCTACTCGGTCACATGGAGTCGCTATGCATCAAGATTGACTTGGCAGCACCTAACAACTACAATTTGCAGTTTGGAAGTTTAACACTAAAATTGGGATTTTCACTTTTTTTTTGAAAATTTGGAAAGTCCAGCAACATTTGGACTGCATTCCCTCAAGAAAACAATTTGCTGAAACTGCAGAGTGGCGGCCTCCTTTAGTCAGCCTTCGGTCCTCCAGAGTTCCATTTTGCCTCGCCTAGTCATTTTCATTTACTTGTCTGTTCTGTGCAGACATATGAATTGCAATCAGGGCTTCGAGCTGGTTCACTCCAGTTTGAACTCCTGCTGGCGATTTGCATTTCCACTCCAGATATACTGAATCAGAATCCACATTTTAATAAGATCCCCAGGGGATGCTCATGTATAACAAATTTTCAGATCCACTGCTATACTAGTTGTTCTCAGCATTGGTCCCTAACCAGCAGCATTAGCATCACCTGGGAACTTGTTAGAAATGCAATTCAAAGCCGTAATTTAACCCCTGCTCTTCTAATACATGTGTAAAGAAAAAGTGATCCATTAAATTTTTTTGTGAGTACCCTAGAAGTTACAAGCATTGCCTTTTATGGTAGATACATTATGTCGTGTCAGTCTATCTGGACTCCTTTGGTTATAAGTGACAGAAATGCAATATGAGCCAGCCTGGGCAGAAACGAGCTTATCGGCTCCCATAACCAAAGTTCATGAAGGCAACGAGGGGTGCTGACCCCAGAGATGACTGAAACCAGAGATACTATGACATCTTTATTTTCGTAGACTGGCTTCTCCACAAGGCTGGGATGATGGCTGCTCACATCCTTCTTAATAGCAGAGAAAAAGGGCCTCGGCTAATAAAAGTGAGAAAAAAATCCTGGGAAAGATCATTTGAGTGCCCAGCCAGTACTTGTGCCTATCTCTGGACCAATTCCTGTGGGGCAGGTTGTATTCTAGTATTGCCTAGCTCTGTCAGCTCCTCCCTTGCAGTTTTCTCTGTGGTCAGGGAGGTAGGGTCAGCCCCATTCAGACCATGTGACCAGAAGAGGGAGGAACAGCCCCCTCAAATGAAAGCAGAGATGGTTACCAGAAGATGGGGGTAGAGATAATAAATGTCTATACTACAAGAAGTTTTAAAAAATTAGGGGCACGATGATCTGATTGTCTTCCTCATTCATTGTGGAAGAATGCCCAAAATGGCCACAGTTCTCTACTTCTCCTGTATCCTATCCTTTGCAATGTGACTTTGTAGCTCGGGAGGGAAATCAAGAGTGACTTGCTTTGGCCAATAGACTGCTGACAATAGTTGGCCAAAGTGACGCTGACCAGTTCTGAGCCAGGCCTCAAGAGGCCTGTGCACTTCTGTTCTCTTTTGGAACCTTGCCCAGTTCCTAGGCGAACCCACCCGGGCTAGCTTGCTGAAGGATGAGAGACCATGTGGAGCAGAATCAATTTGTTGTAGCTGAGGTCATTTTAGACCAGCCAGCCTCCAGCTGGTTCAGCAGTTTTTGGAGATGCATGAGCAAATCCAGGTAAAACAAGGCCAGCTGAAGGAAGCCTAGCATGACCCAGACCAGAAGAGCCACTTGGCTGACCCAAAGACTCCTGAGCAGTGATAAAGCACTACATTTTGGGAGTGGGTTGTTATTCAGTGACAGCTTACTGACATGCCAAGCCCCTGCATTACTGTATAGTAAACTTAATCTCCGAAAGTTGAACATGGAAGAGAAGCAGATATTATATCACCCTTTTTTTGTTTTTGGCAGCCAAGACAAAAGGTATAAACATTATTATGCAAGAGGACAGACTTTTTTTAAGGTCACTGCTACCTCTTTAGGTAACAGGAACATATTCATTGCAAAATGATTTAGTAGCAAAGATAATTTTGAAATATGAACTACACCACAATACAATAGTAGGACAGGCACACCCATGACGGTCAAGTTGCACTGTGGGAATGGATGAGAAAGGGGATCACAGGAAAAAATAAACAAAAAACAAAACACGCCATTTTCTACTGTGTGCATCTCCCTTGACTGTCTCCTTCAGTCTCTTCAAGTTTCCATCTGAAGTCAGATACGGCAACTTAAGTACTGGTTAGGTACCTTGTATGAAATAGTCTCTTTTATGGTGCTTTTCTCCCTTGCTCATGCAGCCAGTTATTTCTATATGTGATTACACTTCTACTAATGGCATAAGAGAAGAAGGGAGAGGACCTTAAGTAACAATTTGGTTACTGTTTACTAGCTCTGTTTTGGAAAAACATTGGTGGAAGAAGTGGAACTTACCTCTGATTTCAGGTTTCAGTACTGCTGGCTTCCTGCTTTATTACTGCAGTTCAAAAAGACTTGACCGTGAAAGAAAACACCCTGTGGCAAAAGTTTAGGGTAGCCCATAGGGTTGCTATGAGTCGGAATTGACTCAACAGCAGTGGGTTTGGTTTTTGATTTGGGTTGCAACATATTTCTAATGGTCAACCTTACTTAAAATTTCAAATAGTCATGAGAAAGATGTAAAAGATATGCTCTACCCCCCACTCCCACAGAAAGGCACTTAACATTTCCTTCTTAGAAACCAGAAAACATGGTTTTAAAATTATTACTACATACTCTGTTCCCTTGCTTCCACCTAGTGCCTCTAGGCCAAGGACGAGGTTGCAGTGATGGAGACTGGTTGGATGTGTTCTGCCTTTCTCTGCCTCCCATTTCCTGCCCGAATTTAACTGGGTAGAGTTTAATCCTTAGGTTTGGGTTTCGTTCTGGCTTCATATGGCTCATGCTGGGCTAAAGGGCATAACTATTATTAAGCTAAGAACAGCTCTCTGTTGTCGTTGTTAGGTGCCGTGGAGTCAGCTCCAACTCATGGTGACCTTAAGTATAACAGAATGAAACGTGGCCCAGTCCTGTGTCTTCTCCATGATCATTGGTGTGTGTGAGTCCATTGGTTCGGCTATTATGTCAATCCATATCATTGGGGCCTTTCCTCTTTTTTGCTGACCCCTCTACTTCACCAACTATGATGCACTTTTCTACTGATTCATCTTTCCTGATACGTCCAAAGTAAGCGAGCTGAAGTCTCACCATTCTCCCTTTTAAGGAACACTCTGGTTGTCTTTTTCTAAGGCTGAATTATTTGGTCTTCTGGCAGTCCATGGCATATTCAATATTGTTCATCAACACCACAGTTCAAATGTATCAAGTCTTCTGTGTTCCTTTTTCATTGTCCAACTTTTGCATGTGTGTGAAGCAATTGGAAAGACCATGGCTTGGGTCAGGTGCCCTTTAGTCATCAAAGTGACATCTTTGCTTTTCAAAACTTTGAAAAGAGGTCTTTGGAAGCACATTTGCCCAATGTAATATGCCATAACACTGTGAAGAATGGGATTCCAGAACACTTAATTGTGCTCATAAGGAACCTTTACATAGATCAAGAGGCAGTTGTTCGCACAGAACAAGGGGATACTGATTGGCTTAAAGTCAGGAAAGGTATGCGTCAGGGTTGTATTCTTTCACCATACCTATTTAATCTGTATGCTGAACAAATAATACGAGAAGCTGGACTATATGAAGAAGAACGGGGCATCAAGATTGGAGGAAGACTCATTAACAAGCTGCGTTATGCAGATGACACAACCTTGCTTGCTGAAAGTGAAGAGGACTTGAAGCACTTACTAATGAAGATCAAAGACCACAGCCTTCAGTATGGATTACACCTCAACATAAAGAAAACAAAAATCCTCACAACTGGACCAGTGAACAACATCATGATTAACGGAGAAAAGATTGAAGTTGTCAAGGATTTCATTTTACTTGGATCCACAATCAACAGCCATGGAAGTAGCAGTCAAGAAATCAAAAGATGCACTGCATTGGGCAAATCAGCTGCAAAGGACCTCTTCAAAGTGCCGAGGAGCAAAGATGTCACCCTGAAGACTAAGGTGCACCTGACCCAAACCATGGTATTTTCAATCACATCATATGCATGCGAAAGCTGGACAATGAATAAGGAAGACTGAAGAGTTGACACCTTTGAATTGTGGTGTTGGCAAAGAATATTGAATATACCATGGACTGTCAAAAGAACGAACAAATCTGTCTTGGAAGAAGTGTGGCCAGAATGCTTCTTAGAGGCAAGGATGGCGAGACTGAGTCTTACATACTTTGGACATGTTGTCAGGAGGGGTGAGCCCCTGGAGAAGGACATCATGCTTGGCAGAGTACAGGGTCAGCGGAAAAGAGGAAGACCCTCAGAAAGGTGGATTGACACAGTGGCTGCAACAATGAGCTCAAGCATGATAACAATTGTAAGGATGGCGCAGGACCGGGCAGTGTTTCGTTCTGTTGTGCACAGGGTCGCTATGAGCCGGAACTGACTTGACGGCACCTAACAACAACAACAATATGCCATTTGATTTCTTGACCGTTGCTTCTATTGTTGATCAAAGATTGAAATCATTGACAACTTCAGTTTCTACTTCAGCTCTCTACTCATTGCCTTCGAGTCAATTTTCACTCACAGTGACCTTATAGGACAGAGTAGAACTGCCTCATAAGGCTCCCAAGACTTCGTGGGAGCAGACCGCCACATCTTCCTCCCAGGGAACAGGTGGTGAGCTCTAACCACTGATCTTTCAGTTAGCAGCTGAATGTTTAACCACTGTGATACCAGGGATCCTTTTCAGCTCTGTAGGGACAGTAAATTCCCCTGGTATAGACTTGAACACCCTAGTCTACTTCTTAGCAGCCTTCACTCTCCAGGTATTCACGAGGTCCAAGAAAAGAATGGTCTGGAGTCCTGAAGATCACATTCATCTACATGACTTTTTGGACTAAGGAAAACATCATTCTGTTGTACATGGTGGCCAGGTTAGGTAGGTTCATCGCCTTTAAGGAGTTCTATAGCATTTGGCAGGGAATCCACGGGGACATACACACGAATGTGCACTGCAGTTATTGTTTCTTCCATAGTGATGTTTGTAGCAATGGATGCAGGAACGACAGCGCCCTTACAGCTGTAGTGCTGTAGAACGGCTCTGTTATGTGCTGTTCTTTCTAGGCACCCAGTCCTTTGACAGCAAGGCTATGTGGCTGTTCTCCTGGATGCAGTATAGTTAATGCTTTGACTGGGGGAAGTTAGGATAGGATTTGAATAGATAATGATAACACAGAAACCTATGTATGGTGCTTACTCTGTACCTGCATAGGATTAATTATTTTATTCCTTATAAAAAAAAAAAACTATGGAAAACAGACACAGTTGTTATGCTAAAGAATAAAGAAAATAGATGGCTTGCCCCAGGTGGTACAATCAGCAGGTAATGAAGCCAGAACTTGAACTTAGGGAGTCTGAAACTAGAGTCCCACACCACACAGCCTCTTCGTACTTATGTGATACCTGCTCACTCCTTTGCCCAGGTAGAGGAGGCTATTAGGTCAGAGCTGTTAGAATGAGGTGCATCGGAGGTGAACCAAACAAAAAAAAATGGAAGCAAATCTAAGCAAAACAATCCAAACAAACAAAACCCAAACCTAAGGGGCTTGCCTCTTCCACCTCAGCACTCTATTTTTTCCACCAGATGGCAGTAATTACACACAGCTTTTCTCTCGGTTCTGTTTGAGTAGCTGATACGTAAATAAATGGGTAACATTATGTTGTAGTTACAATGTAAAGAAATCTGATAATTGTACTCCTCTCAATATCGTACATTGAATTCAACTGAGAAAATCATTTAGGGCATGATAAACTCTATAAAAAACAAAAAAACAAAAATGACTTCTGTCTTTCTCCCACTAGGAGGTAAGTCTGCCCCAAGGTGCTCGCATAGGGGCATACCTGTGTGTGCACATGCACACTCACACAAACACACATCCACTCACACTCATACTTATTCCAAGAAGAGTGCAGGCTCCTTTTACGCAAGACCCTATATTATCATCCACAAAGGAGGGAAAAAAAATCTTTACAATCTTTGATGATAGAATGTTATACTAGGTACATTGAGCTTGAGCATAATAGTTCTTTCTCCATCTCTTAGCCTTTCTCTTTCTTTCTCACAAAGAGATTTTTTAGCTGATGTGGAAGTTGGAAGAAGAGGACAGAAAGCAATAGGTCAAGTCAGTCTCTCAACCATTGTGTGACCCTTTCCTGTCCTTCACCCCTTCATCCTGTGATTGCTGACTGTTCCAAGATAACTTCTCTAAGAACCTTCTTGGAGACCTGGGGTCACCTGCCCTTTCCTTCACACTCATCTTCACAGTAGCACGGCAAACATGGAAAGCCATATAAGAACAGAGACAGGAAATGAAAGGTGGTAACACCAGAGGCCCTAAGTCCTGCTATTTTTGGCACATCTGTGTTTCTTCTTCTCACAGGCTGACTTCAATGGAAGCCCTAGGCATGCAGAACTCCTGAGGGACCTGGCCTCTTCACCCCATGTCATGGTTTCAGGTGGGCAATACCAGCTTTTGAATCAGGAAGCGATTTTGAAATCAGTCATGTTTTGATCCTGCAGGCCTGGTTCCCTCGGATTAATAAGCTATGCTTTCAAGGACCTACCCGTTTGCTTCCTCTGGGTGGTTTTCCTCCCCCAGCCCACCCTCCAAGTATCTGCACACACGATCCTCTTTTCCCTTTTGACCAAGCCCGGCAACTGGAAACGCCAGCCTCACCCAGAGGGATGAGCCCAGTGGCCGCCTGACCTTGCCAGAAGGAATTTCTCTCTCTAGCTTGAGTTTCCTTCCTGTCTGCCTCCAGGCCTTGACTCCTGGCCACGCTCCCCTCTGACCACACTGAATAAATCTTCCCTGCGACCACGACAGCTGCTGATTTGGCTTCTTCCTTATTTTTTGTTAATTGAAAGTAAACTTTCAAAGCGGCCCAGCCACCTGAGAAGCTTTGCTGAGCACTGCAGCTGGCTTAGTGAACCTCAAACGGAAGCGCGACATTTCCCACACCCCCTCCTGCTTGGGGGCAGAAATCACCGGGGCTTTGTGGGCTGCCAAGGCCACTTAGCTTTCAATCTAGCTTTTGCATTAGAAGAAGGGAATGAGCACAGGGAAAGTGGTTGTGGGGTGGTTTTGAAAGTGGATGTGCAACCAGAGAGAGAGGAGAGGATAGAAGGGAGGGAGGAAAGAAGGAAGGGAGAGGGAGACAGAGACAGAGATAGAAAGAGGAAGGGAGTGAGACTGAGATTGGTGGTGGGAAGTCTGAGTTTCCAGGCAAAATGCAAGTTTTATTTTTAAGAGAAACACGGAGGTAACTTTGTGCTGACCAGTTAGACTACTGGGGTGTACTTTGCGGAAGGAAATTCATTTTAAAAATTGTATTCAAATTCAGCAATGGGTTTGTAGCAAGTAGAAGCAGAAACGTAGGGGTTGGTACGTAGAATGTAGGGGGTGGTATAGTTGAGATTCCTAGATTTTGTCCCAGAGTCTTCTCCTTAAGTGGTTGTCATTTTAAGCTGGTCACTTCAGGTATCTATCTCGTCCCCCAAACAGAAATTTTTATTACAGAATTTTTTAATATTTAGAAAAGTTGAAGAAATAATATAAAAACACCTTTATATCCACCACCTGGATTCAACAATGGTTAACTTGTTTTCCATATTTTTAAAATCTTTGTCTCTATTGCACGTGTGTGTGTGTGTGTGTGTGTGTATTTGCCCAACCATTTGCATGTTAAGTTGCAGGTATTATGACTTACATACTTCAACCTTCTATACTTCAGCATACATTTGCAAATAAAACACTCTCCTACATAACCATAACACCATGATCACATCTAAGAAAATCTAAAGTAATTCCCTAATAACATCTAATATCCAGGCCATAGTAAAACTTCTCCAACTGGCCCCTGTCTTTTATTAAAAAAAAAAAAAACAAAAAACTGTCTTTTATAGCTTTTTTGTTGTTGTTGTTTTGAACCAGGAGCCAATCAAGATTCACCCAATACATTTGGTTGTTAAGCCTTTTTAATCTCTTGCTCTTTCTTCCTCTCATTGAGGTAGAACCTAAATACAAAGTATATCTTTAATATATATCTTTTTTCTTCTAAAATTTATTAATTTTGTTGTTGAGAATCCACACAGCAAAACATACACCAGTTCAACAGTTTCTATATGTACAATTTAGCGACACTGATTACATTCTTTGAGTTGTGCAATCGTTCTCTGAGATTTCCTCCCCCGTTAACAAAAATTCACTGCCCCCCAAGATTTCTATCTGATCTTTCCAGTTGCTGTTGTCAGTTTGATCCCATATAGGTAGTTCTTAAAAGAGCATAAGGCTCAAGGCAGCCATTTTTTACTAGTTAAGCTAAACTATTGTTTGGTTTTAGGAAGACTTCAGGGGATGTTTTTGGTTTAAGTTTTTTTTTTTTTTAAATTTTTATTAAGCTTCAAGTGAACATTTACCATTCCAATCAGTCTGTCACATGTAGGTTTACATACATCTTACTCCCTTCTCCCACTTGCTCTCCCCCTATTGAGTCAGCCCTTACAGTCTCTCGTTTCGTGCCAATTTTACTTTCTTCCCTCTCTCTCTATCTTCCCATCCCCCCTCCAGTCAAGAGTTGCCAACACACTCTCCAGTGTCCACCTGATTTAATTAGCTCACTCTTCATCAGTATTTCTCTCCCTCTCACTGACCAGTCCTTTTCATGCCTGATGATTTGTCTTCGGGGATGGTTCCTGTCCTGTGCCATCAGAAGTTCTGGGGAGCATTGTCTCTGGGATTCCTCTAGTCGCAATCATACCATTAGGTGTGGTCTTTTAATGAGAATTTGGGGTCTGCGTCCCATTGGTCTCCTGCTCCCTCAGGAGTTGTCTGTTGTGTTCCCTGACAGGGCAGACATCGATTGTGGCCGGGCACCAACTAGTTCTTCTGGTCTCAGGATATTGTAGGTCTCTGGTTCAAGTGGCCCTTTCTGTCTCTTGGGTTCTTAGTTGTCGTGTGACCTTGGTGTTCTTCCTTTGCCTTTGCTCCCGGTGGGTTGAGACCAATTAATGTATTTTAGACGGCTGCTTGTTGGCATTTAGGACCCCAGGTGCCACAATTCAAAGTGGGATGCAGAGTGTTTTCATAATAGAATTGTTTTGCCCATTGATTTAGAAGTCCTCTCAAACCAAGTTCCCCAGACCCCAGCCCCTGCTTCGCTATCCTTTGAAGCTTTCATTTTATCTCGGAAACCTCTTTACTTTTAATCCTGTCCAATTAGGCTGACCTTCCTTGTTTTGAGTGTTGTCTTTCCCTTCACCCAAAGCAGTTCCCATCTACAGATTGATCAATAAAAAGCCCTCTCCCTCCCTCCCTCCCTCCCTCCCCCCTTTGTAACCACAAAAGTATGTGTTCTTTTCCGTTTTTTCTATTTCTCAAGATCTTATAATAGTGGTCTTATACAATATTTGTCCTTTTGCAACTGACTCATTTCGCTCAGCATAATGCCTTCCAGATTCCTCCATGTTATGAAATGTTTCAGAGATTCGTCACTGTTCTTTATCGATGCGTAGTATTCCATTGTGTGAATATACCACAATTTATTTACCCATTCGTCCGTTGATGGACATCTTGGTTGCTTCCAGCTTTTTGCTATTGTAAACAGAGCTGCAATAAACATGGGTGTGCATATATCTGTTTGTGTGAAGGGTCTTGTATTTTTAGGGTATATTCCGAGGAGTGGGATTTCTGGGCTGTATGGTAGTTCTATTTCTAACTGTTTAAGATAACGCCAGATGGATTTCCAAAGTGGTTGTACCATTTTACAATCCCACCAGCAGTGTATGAGAGTTCCAGTCTCTCCGCAGCCTCTCCAACATTTATTATTTTGTGTTTTTTGAATTAATGCCAGTCTAGTTGGTGTCAGATGGAATCTCATCGTAGTTTTAATTTGCATTTCTCTAATGGCTAATGATCGAGAGCATTTTCTCATGTATCTGTTGGCTGCCTGAATATCTTCCTTAGTGAAATGTGTGTTCATATCCTTTGCCCACTTCTTGATTGGGTTGTTTGTCTTTTTGTGGTTGATTTTTGACAGAATCATGTAGATTTTAGAGATCAGGCGCTGGTCTGAGATGTCATAGCTGAATATTCTTTCCCAGTCTGTAGGTGGTCTTTTTACTCTTTTGGTGAAGTCTTTAGATGAGCATAGGTGTTTGATTTTTAGGAGCTCCCAGTTATCTGGTTTCTCTTCATCATTTTTGGTAATGTTTTGTATTCTGTTTATGCCCTGTATTAGGGCTCGTAGGGTAGATCCTATTTTTTCTTCCATGATTTTTATCGTTTTAGTCTTTATGTTTAGGTCTTTGATCCACTTGGAGTTAGTTTTTGTGCATGGTGTGAGGTATGGGTCCTGTTTCATTCTTTTGCAAATGAATATCCAGGTATGCCAGCACCATTTGTTAAAAAGACTATTATTTCCCCAATTGACTGACACTGGTCCTTTGTCAAATATCAGCTGCTCATAAATGGATGGATTTATATCTGGATTCTCAATTCTGTTCCATTGGTCTATGTGCCTGTTGTTGTACCAGTACCAGGCTGTTTTGACTGCTGTAGCTATATAATAGGTTCTGAAATCAGGTAGGGTGAGGCCTCCCACTTTCTTCTTCTTTTTCAGTAATGTTTTGCTTATCCGGGGGTTCTTTCCTTTCCATATGAAATTAGTGACTTGTTTCTCTATTCCCTTAAAGTATGACATTGGTATTTGGATTGGAAGTGCGTTGTATGTATAAATGGCTTTTGGTAGAATAGACATTTTTACTATGTTAAGTCTTCCTATCCATGAGCAGGGTATGTTTTTCCATTTAAGTGTGTCCTTTTGAATTTCTTGTAGCAGAGTTTTATAGTTTTCTTTGTATAGGTCTTTTACATCCTTGGTAAGATTTATTCCTAAGTATTTTATCTTCTTGGGGGCTACTGTGAATGGTATTGATTTGGTTATTTCCTCTTCGGTGTTCTTTTTGTTGATGTAGAGGAATCCAAGTGATTTTTGTATGTTTATTTTATATCCTGAGACTCTTCCAAACTCTTCTATTAGTTTCAGTAGTTTTCTGGAGGATTTCTTAGGGTTTTCCATGTATACGATCATGTCATCTGCAAATAGTGATAGCTTTACTTCCTCCTTACCAATCTGGATACCCTTTATTTCTTTGTCTAGCCTAATTGCCCTGGCTAGGACTTCAAGTACGATGTTGAATAAGAGTGGCGATAAAGGGCATCCTTGTCTGGTTCCCGTTCTCAAGGGAAATGCTTTCAGGTTCTCTCCATTTAGAGTGATATTGGCCGTTGGCTTTGCATATATGCCCTTTATTATGTTGAGGAATTTTCCTTCAATTCCTATTTTGGTGAGAGTTTTTATCATAAATGGGTGTTGGACTTTGTCAAATGCCTTTTCTGCATCTATTGACAAGATCATGTGGTTTTTGTCTTTTGTTTTATTTATGTGATGGATTACATTAATGGTTTTTCTGATATTAAACCAGCCTTGCATACCTGGTATGAATCCCACTTGATCAGGGTGAATTATTTTTTTGATGTGTTGTTGGATTCTATTGGCTAGAATTTTGTTAAGGATTTTTGCATCTATGTTCATGAGGGATATAGGTCTAAAATTTTCTTTTTTTGTAATGTCTTTACCTGGTTTTGGTATCAGGGAGACGGTAGCTTCATAGAATGAGTTGGGTAGTATTCCGTCTTTTTCTATACTTTGAAATACCTTCAATAGTAATGGTGTTAAGTCTTCTCTGAAGGTTTGGTAGAACTCTGCAGTGAAGCCATCTGGGCCAGGACTTTTTTTTGTTGGGAGTTTTTTGATTACCGTTTCAATCTCTTTTTTTGTTATGGGTCTATTTAGTTGTTCTACTTCTGAATGTGTTAGTTTAGGTAAGTAGTATTGTTCCAAGAATTTATCCATTTCTTCTAGGTTTTCAAATTTGTTAGAGTACAATTTTATGTAGTAATCTGATATGATTCTTTTGATTTCATTTGGTTCTGTTGTGATGTGGTCCTTCTCGTTTCTTATTCGGGTTATTTGTTTCCTTTCCTGTTTTTCTTTAGTCAGTCTAGCCAATGGTTTATCAATTTTGTTAATTTTTTCAAAGAACCAGCTTTTGGCTTTGTTAATTCTTTCAATTGTTTTTCTGTTCTCTAATTCATTTAGTTCAGCTCTAATTTTTATTATTTGTTTTCTTCGGGTGCCTGATGGATTCTTTTGTTGCTCACTTTCTATTTGTTCAAGTTGTCGGGACAGTTCTCTGATTTTGGCTCTTTCTTCTTTTTGTATGTGTGCATTTATCGATATAAATTGGCCTCTGAGCACTGCTTTTGCTGTGTCCCAGAGGTTTTGATAGGAAGTATTTTCATTCTCGTTGCTTTCTAAGAATTTCCTTATTCCCTCCTTGATGTCTTCTATAACCCAGTCTTTTTTCAGGAGGGTATTGTTCATTTTCCAAGTATTTGATTTCTTTTCCCTAGTTTTTCTGTTATTGATTTCTAGCTTCATTGCCTTGTGGTCTGAGAAGATGCTTTGTAATATTTCGATGTTTTGGATTCTGGAAAGATTTGTTTTATGCCCTAATATGTGGTCTATTCTAGAGAATGTTCCATGTGCGCTAGAAAAAAAAGTATATTTTGCAGCAGTTGGGTGGAGAGTTCTGTATAAGTCAATGAGGTCAAGTTGGTTGATTGTTGTAAGTAGGTCTTCCGTGTCTCTATTGAGCTTCTTACTGGATGTCCTGTCCTTCTCCGAAAGTGGTGTGTTGAAGTCTCCTACTATATATGTGGAGGTGTCTATCTCACTTTTCAATTCTGTTAAAATTTGATTTATGTATCTTGCAGCCCTGTCATTGGGTGCGTAAATATTTAATATGGTTATGTCTTCCTGATCAATTGTCCCTTTTATCATTATATAGTGTCCTTCTTTATCCTTTGTGGCGGATTTAAGTCTAAAGTCTATTTTGTCAGAAATTAATATTGCTACTCCTCTTCTTTTTTGGTTATTGTTTGCTTGATATATTTTTTTCCACCCTTTGAGTTTTAGTTTGTTTGTGTCTCTAAGTCTAAGGTGTGTCTCTTGTAGGCAGCATATAGATGGATCGTGTTTTTTTATCCAGTCCGTGACTCTCTGTCTCTTTATTGGTGCATTTAGTCCATTTACATTCAGCGTAATTATAGATAAGTAAGTTTTTAGTGCTGTCATTTTGATGCCTTTTCATGTGTGTTGTTGGCCTTTTCATTTTTCCACATGCTTTTTTGTGCTGAGACGTTTTTCTTAGTAGCTTGTGAGATCCTCATTTTCATAATGTTTAACTTTGTGTTTATTGAGTCGTTACGTTTTTCTTGGCTTTTTTCTTGAGTTATGGAATTGATATTCCTTTTTGTGGTTACCTTTTTATTTACCCCTATTTTTCTAAGTAAAAACCTAACTTGTATCCTTCTATTTCGCCTTGTATCACTCTCCATCTGGCAGTTCAATGCCTCCTATATTTAGTCCCTCTTTTTGATTATTTTGATCGTTTATCTATTGATTTCCATGATTTCCTGTTGTGTGTATTATTTTGTTTATTTATTTATTTTTTAGAATTAGTCTTAATTTGTTTGTTTTTGTGCTTTCCCTGTTTGAGTTGCGTTGATATCAGGGCGTTCTGTTTTGTGACCTTGTATTGTGCTGGTACCTGATATTATTGGTTATCCGGCCAAACAATCTCCTTTAGCATTTCTTGCAGTCTTGGTTTAGTTTTTGCAAATTCTCTAAACTTGTGTTTATCTGTAAATATCTTAATTTCTCCTTCATATTTCAGAGAGAGTTTTGCTGGATATATGATCCTTGGTTGGCAGTTTTTCTCGTTTAGTGCTCTGTATATGTCGTCCCATTCCCTTCTTGCCTGCATGGTTTCTGCTGAGTAGTCTGAACTTATTCTTATTGATTCTCCCTTGAAGGAAACCTTTCTTTTCTCCCTGGCTGCTTTTAAAATTTTCTGTTTGTCTTTGGTTTTGGCAAGTTTGATGATGATATGTCTTGGTGTTTTTCTTTTTGGATCAATCTAAAATGGGGTTCGATGAGCATCTTGGATAGATATCCTTTCTTCTTTCATGATGTCAGGGAAGTTTTGTGTCAGGAGTTCTTCAACTATTTTCTCTGTGTTTTCTGTCCCCCCTCCCTGTTCTGGGACTCCGATCACTCGCAAGTTATCCTTCTTGATAGAGTCCCACATGATTCTTCGCGTTTCTTCATTTTTTTTAATTCTTTTATCTGATTTTTTTTCAGCTATGTTGGTGTTGTTTCCCTGGTCCTCCAGAAGTCCCAGTCTACATTCTAATTGCTCGAGTCTGCTCCTCTGACTTTCTATTGCGTTGTCAAATTCTGTAATTTTATTGTTAATCTTTTGGATTTCTACATGCTTTCTCTCTATGGATTCTTGCAACTTGTTAATTTTTCCACTATGTTCTTGAATAATCTTTTTGAGTTCTTCAACAGTTTTATCAGTGTGTTCCTTGGCTTTTTCTGCAGTTATCCTAATTTCATTTGTGATATCTTTAAGCATTCTGTAAATTAGTTTTTTATATTCTGTATCTGATAATTCCAGGATTGTATCTTCATTTGGGAAAGATTTTGATTCTTTTGTTTGGGGAGTTGGAGAAGCTGTCATGGTCTGTTTCTTTATGTGGTTTGATATGGACTGCTGTCTCCGAGCCATCACTGGGAAACTAGATTTTCCAAGTAGTCAGCTAAAAAAAAATGCAGTCAGATCCCTATATGAATTCTCTCTCTGGCTCCGGGTATTCGGATGTTAATGGGGTCGCCTGGGGAGGATGGGGGAGGGATCTGAGAGCTAGGAGTGTAGCACCACAGAATATAGAGCTGAACACCACGTTCACGCTCTGCCCCCGTTCGCCAAAATCCGGGCTGGACGGGTCCCTGGCTAGGACACTGCTTTCCTTGCTCGGAAACCAGTCACTTCCTCCTGGGGACTTCCTTCGGTGCGCGGCACCGCTCGTGGGCACTGGGTGGGCGTTTCCCACACGAACAGGTGGGCCCGCCCCCAGGGTCTATTCAGGCGATTATAATTAGGTCCCGTGGTCACGCCCCGCCTGTGCGCGCGCCCAAATCCCAGCAGGATGATTTCCGGGTTGAGACGCTGCTTTCCCCGTTCCGGAACCAGTCACTTCCTCCTGGGGACTTCTCCTTCCGGAGCGCCACACCTCTCGCGCGAACTGGTTTGGTGTCACCTGCACGGCCAGGTGGGCCAGCCCCCTGGGTCAATTCAGGGCAATAAAAATGGACTCCGCGCTCACGCCCCACTCGTGCGCGCGCCCAAGCCCCGACAGGACGGCACCCTGTCTGGGACGCTACTTTCTGTGCTTCGGGACCAATCAGTTCCTCCCGGGGACTTCTCCTTCCGGTGTGCCACACCTCTCGCGCAAACTGGGAGGGCATCACTCGCACGACCAGGTGGTCCCACCCCCTGGGTCAATTCAGGGTGATAAAAATGGACCCCGCGCTCATGCCCTGCCCGCGCGTGCGCCCAGATCCCAGCGGAATGGCTCCCCGTCTGGGATGCTGCTTTCCCTGTTTTGAGACCAGACACTTCCGGGGATTTCTCCCTCTGGTGTGCCGTGCCACACGCGCGGACTGGGTGTGCGTCCTCCCGCACGAACGTGTGGGCCCCGCCCTGGGGTCACTTTAGGGAAATATAGTTGACCCCCCCCCCCGCTCGCGCCCCGTCGGCTTCTCGCCTGACTCCCGGCGGGACGGCACCCCAGCTGGGATGCTGTTCTCCCCCCTCCCAGATCAGTCACTGCCTCCCGGGTGCTTCTCCCTCCGGCTGCGCCCCTACGCTGCCCGCGCCAACCTGCTAGACTTCCTCCCGGGATGGGTTTGGGGGGGAAGGGGTGGGCCCCCTTTCTGTGCCGTCTGCCCCCCTGGGCTCTGCCCCAGATCGAGCTCCGAAGGTCACCTGCCTGGTGCGCTGGCTCCTAGTTCTGAAAACAGTCGCTGTCTGCCCGTATTTGTTCGTTTTCCGTCTCTAAGTCTGTGCTTGTTGTTCAGAGTTCGTAGATTGTTATGTATGTGATCGATTCCCTTGTTTTTCCGAGTCTTTGTTGCAAGAGGGATCCGCGGTAGCGTCCACCTAGTCCGCCATCTTGGCCCCCGTCGGTTTAAGTTTTAAAGATGATCTCAGGGGAATAGTTTCAGGGGTTTGTCCAAATTTCATGGCTCTAGAAAGTCTGGAGTCCATGAGAGTTCAAAATACTGTTCTGCATTTTCCCTCTTTTGATAAGGATTCTTCCACAAAAACCTTTGATCAAGATGTTAAGTAATGGTAGCCAGGCACCATCCAGTTCTTCTGGCAAAGGAGACAGTTTTCACGGAGGCAATTAGGCACACATTCCACAACCTTCTGCTATTCCTAATTCTCCTTCTTTCTCTGTTTCTCCAAGTAAATAGAAACCAATCGTCGTGCCTAGAATGATCACTTGCAAGCTTTTAAGACCCCAGACACCACAAAACAAACTAGAACGTGGAACAGAAGCATTAAACATGTTATTAGACCAATTAACTGGGATGTCACATGAAACCGTGACCCCAAAGCTCCAAACCAAGAAACCAAATCCCAGGAGGTGTTTGGCTGTACATAAAAAGCCTCAGCAGCTACTCTCTTCTTATTTGCTGTTGAGGTAAATATGTCTATCACACAACTTTCGCCAATTCAACTTTTTACAGTGTGCGACTTATTGTCAGCAATCACAATAATCGGCTGTGCAACCCTGCCCTTCATCAACACAATTTTCTATTGCTATTCACCCCATTTTTCCCCCTCCTGCCTGTGGTAACCATTCATAAACTTTGGTCTGTATACTTTTGCCTTTTCTTGTCTTTTTAAATAAGTGAGATCATACAATATTTGTCCTTTTGGGATTGGGTCATTTCACTCAACATGATGTCTTCAAGCTCCACCCATACTGTAGCATGTATCAAGACTTCATTTCTCCTACCGGCTGAGCAGTATTCCATTGTGTGTGTGTACCACATTTTGTTTATCCATTCATCTGTTGATGGGCATTTAAGTTGTTTCCAGCTTTTGGCTATTATGAATAGTGCTGCAGTAAACATTGGTATACAAGTCTCTTTTTGAGTCTCTGCTCTGAAGTCTTTTGGGTATGTACCTAGGAGTGGAATAGCTGGATCATGTGGTAGTTTTTAATGGATGCTTGCAGCTGTTTCTTCTCATTTTGAATCATGCCACATCAGCAAATGAAGGTCCTGAAAGCTTAACTCCATCCACGTCATTAAGGTTGACTCTACTTTGAGGAGGCAGCTCTTCTTGAGTCGCATTTTTAGAGCCTTGCAATCTGAGGGGCTCATCTTCCTGCACTATATCAGACAATGTTCCACTGCTATTCATATAAGGTTTTCACTGGCTTATTCTTTTCAGAAGTAGACTGCTGGGTCCTTCTTCCTAGTCTGTCCTATTCTGGAAGTTCAGCTGAAACCTGTCCGCCATGGCTGACCCCGCTGGTATTTGAATACTGGTGGCATAGCTTTCAGCATCACAGCAACACACAAGCCCCCACAGTATGACAAACTGACAGACATGTGGAGGTGCTACCTTGAGGACTACAGTGCGCCTGACCCAAGCCATGGTGTTTTCGGTTGCCTCACGTGATGTGAAAGCTAGACAATGAATACAGAAGACCGAAGAACAGCAGAAGCCTTTGAATTGTGGTGTTGGAGAAGAATATTGAATATATATATATTTTTTTTATGGACTGCCAAAAGAACGAAAAAATCTGTCTTGGAAGAAGTACAACCAGAAAGCTCCTTAGAAGCAAGGATGGAGAGACTATGTCTCACATACTTTGGACATGTTATGAGGAGGGATCAGTCCCTGGAGAAGGACATCATGCTTGGTAAAGTAGAAAAAAAAAAAAAAGTAAAGTAGAGGGTCAGTGAAAAAGAGGAAGACCCTCAATGAGATGGACTGACACAGTGGCTGCAACAATGGGGTCAAGGATAGCAACTATTGTGAGGATGGTGCAGACTGGGCAGTGTTTTGTTCGGTTGTGCATGAGGTCGCTACGAGTAGGAATCGACTCGAAGGCAGCACCTAACAACAACATGGTCCTTCTATTTTAGTTGTTTGGGGAACTGCCACACTATTTACTACCACGGCTTTACAATTTTGCATTCACACCAGCACTGGATAAAGGTTCTAATTTCTCTACATCTTTGCCAAAATTTGTTATTATTATTACTATTAATCTTAACCATCTTAGTAAGAGTGAAATGGCGTCTCATTGTGGCTTCGATTTTCATCTCTCTGATGGCTAATTACACTGTGTTTGGTGGCCATTTAAATGCCCACTTTAGTGAAATGTCTATTCAAGTCTTTTGCCCATTTAAAAAAAATTGTACTTTAGATGGTTTACACAACAAACTAGCATCTTGTTAAACAGTTAATATACGTATTGTTTTGTGACATTGGTTACCAACACTATGACACATCAACACCCTCCCTCCTCGACCTTGGGTTCCCTACTACCAGCTTTCCTGTCCCTTCCTGCCTTCTAGTCCTTGCCCCTGGACTGGTGTGCCCGTTTAGTCTCATTTAGTTTTATGGGCCTGTCTAATCTTTGGCTGAAGGGTGAACTTTTGGAGTGACTTCATTACCGAGCTGAAAGGGTGACCAGGCGCCATACTCTCAGGGTTTCTCCAGTCTCTATCAGGCTGGTAAGTTTGGTCTTTTTATGTGAGTTAGAATTTTGTTCTACATTTTTCTCCAGCTATGTTCGGGAGCCTCTATTGTGATCCCTGTCAGAGCAGTCAGTGGTGTTGTCTGGGCACCATCTAGTTGTACTGGATAGATGCTGTGGTAGTTGTGGTCCATTAGTTGTTTGGACTAATTTTTCCCTTGTGTCTAGGTTTCTTCCTGATGGGGTGAGACCAGTGGAGTATCTTAGATGGCCACTCACAACCTTTTAAGACCCCAGATGCTACTCACCAAAGTAGAATGTAGAATATTTTCTTTATAAACTATGTTATGTCAATTGAGCTAGACATTCCCCAAGACCATGGTCCCCACAGCCCTCAGCCCAGTAATTCGGTCCCTAAGGGAGTTTGGATGTGTCTATGGAGTTTCCATGACCTTGCCTTGTACAAGTTGTTTTGGCTTCCCTAGTGTTGTGTGCTGTCTTACCCTTCACCAAGTTACCATTTATTTTTGTCTACTTAGTGTTTTTCCATTCACAATCAAAAGATTGTTTCTTTTTGCATGTAAACGTTTTGGTGAGTTTTTATAGTGTGGTCTCATACAATATTTGTCCTTTTGTGATTGACTTATTTCACTCAGCATAATGCCCTCCAGATTCATCCATGTTGTGAGATGCTTCGCAGATTCATCATTGTTCTTTATCATTGCATATTACTTCATTGTATGTATATACCATAGTTTGTTTATTCACTCATCTGTTGATAGGCATCTAGGTTGTTTCCATCTTTTTGCTATTGTGAACAATGCCACAATGAACATGGGTGTGCATATGTCTATTTGTGTGACAGTTCTTATATCTCTAGGATATATTCCTAGGAGTGGGATTGCTGGATCATACAGCTTTTCTGTTTCTAGCTTTCTAAGGAATCTTCTTATCATTTTCCAAAATTGTTGTATCATTTTGCATTCCCACCAGCACTGCCTAAGAGTTCCAGTCTTCCCGCAGCCTCTCCAACATTTGTTATTTTCTGTGTTTTTTTTTTTTTCTGATTCGTGCCAGTAATTCCTTGGTGAGATGTCATCTCATTGTGGTTTTGATTTGCATTTCTCTGATGGCTAGTGATCGTGAGCATTTCCTCTTGTGTCTGTTAGCCACTTGAGTGTCTGTTCATTTTCTTTGCACATTTTTAATTGGATTATTTGTCTTTTTGTTGTAGAGGTGTTGAATTTTCCCGTAGATTTTAGAGAGTAGACCTTTGTCCAATTCGTAATAGCCAAAAAAATTTTTTCCCCAGTCTGTAGGTTCTGTTTTCACTCTTTTGGTGAAGTCTTTTGATGAGAATAAGTGTTTAATTTTTAGAAGATCCCAGTTATCTAGCTTCTCTTCTAGAGTTTGTGTGTTGTTAGTTATAGTTTACATTCTGTAAATGCTGTGTATTGGGGCCTCTAACATTGATCCTATTTTGTCTTCTACGATCTTTACTGTTTTTGGTTTTACATTTAGGTCTTTGATGTACTTCGAATTAGCTTTTGTGTATGGTGTGATGTATGGGTCCTATTTCATTTTTTTGCAGATGAACATCTAGTTTTGCTGGCATTAGTTCTTAAAAAGACTGATTTTTCTGCATTTGATGGACTTTGGGCCCTTGTGGAAGATCAGGTGACCACAGGCGGATGAACTTACTTCTGGGTTCTCAATTTTGTTCCATTGGTAAATGTATCTTTTGTGGTATCAGTACCAGGCTGTTTTGACCACCATAGCCGTGTAGTAGGTTCTGAGATCAGCTAGTGTGAGCCCTTCTACTTTCTTCTTCTTCAATAGTGCTTTACTTATCTGGGGACTCTTCCTTTTCCATATAAAGTTAATGATTAGTTTTCCCATCTCTTTAAAGAATGTTGTTAGTATTTGAATTGGGATTGCATTGTATTTGTAGATTGCTTTGGGTAGAACCGTCATTTTCACAACGTTGAGTCTACCTATCCATGAGCATGCTATGTTTTTCCATTTATGCAGATCTCTTTAGATTTCTTGCAGTAGTGTTTTGTAGTTTTCTTTGTATAGGTCTTTTACATCCCTGGTTAGATTTATTCTCAAGTATTTTATTTTTTTTAGGGGCTATTATAAATGGTATTGTTTTCCTGATTTCCTTTTCATCGTCCCCTTTATTGGTGTATAAGAATCCAACTGATTTTTATATGTTTATCTTGTATCCTGCTACTCTGCTGAATCTTCCTGTTAGTTCACGTAGTTTTCTGGTGGCATCTTTAGGGCTTTCTGTGTATAATATCATATCATCTGCAAATAGGGACAGTTTTACTTCTTCATTACCAATTTGTATGCCTTTTATTTCTTTGTCTTGCCTTACTGCTGTAGCTAGGACTTCCAACACAATGTTAATTGGAGTGGTAATAAAGGGTATCTTTGTCTTCTTCCTGTTGTCAAGGGAATGTTTTTAGCCTCTCTCCATTAAGAATGATGTTGGCTCTTAGTTTTGTATAGATGCCCTTTATTATGTTGAGGAATTTCTCTTCTATACTTATTTTATGGAGAGTTTTTATCAGGGATATGTGTTGGACTTTGTCAAATGTCTTTTCTGCATTGATTGAGATGACCATGTGATTTTCTTTTACTTATGTGGTAGATTATGTTGGTTGATTTTCTAATGTTGAACCATCCTTGTTGCATACCTGTTATGAATCCCACTTGATTGTGATGTATTATTTTTTTATAAGATGCCAAATTCTATGTGCTAGAATTTTTTTGAGAATTTTTGCATCTATATTCATGACAAACATTAGTCTGAAATTTCCTTTTTGTGGTGTCTTTGCCCGGTTTTAGTATCAGGATTATGCTGGCTTCATAGAGTGAATTCAGGGAAGTACCCCTTCCTTTTCTACATTCTGAAATAGTTTAAGTACTACTGGTGTAAGTTCTTCTCTGAATGTTTGGTAGAATTCTCCGGTTAACCATCTGGACCAGGGTTTTTTTTGTTGTTGTTGTTGGGAGTAGTTTTATTACCTTTTCTATCTCTTCTCTCTTTATGGGTCTGTTCAGATTTTCAACAGCATTTTGTGTTAGTTTGGGTAGGTAGTATGTTTCTTGAAATTTGTCCATTTTCTCTAGGTTTTTGTTGGGTCTATTTTAATGTCCCCCATTTCATTTCTTATTTGGGTTATTTGCATTGTCTCCTGTTTTTCTTTTGTCAGTTTGGTCAGTAGTTTGTTGATTTTATTGATCCTTTCCAAGAACCAACTTTAGGTTTTATTGATCCTTTGTATTGTTTTTCTATCCTCTATTTCATTTATTTCTGCTCTGATCTTTATTATTTCCTTTCTTCTGGTAGCTGTGGGCTTCTTTTGCTGTTCTCTTTCTATTTGTTCGAGTTTTGTATCTAATGTTTTGATTTTGTCTCTTTCTTCTTTTATGATGTGTGCATCTATTGCTATAAATTGACCTTTGAGGACTGTCTTTTCTGTGTCCCCAATGTTTTGGTATGATGTGTTTTCATTCTTGCTTGAGTCTCAGAATTTTTTAATTCCATCTCTGATTTCTCCTATTACCCAGTGGTTTTTAAGCAGAGTGTTACTAAGTTTCCATGTAATCTTTTTTTTTTCCTTGCTCTTCCACCTGTTAATTTCCACTTTGATGGCATTGTGATCAGAGAAGATACTTTGTATTACGTCAATATTTTGGATTTTGTTGAGGGTTGCTTTGTGGCCCAAGATGTTGTTTATTCTGGATAACATTCCACATGTGTTGGAAAAGAATGTGTACTTTGTAGCTCTTGGCTGGAGTATTCTATATATGCTATGAGGTCAAGTTGGCTGACTGTGCTCTTTAGATCTTCTGTGTCTTTGCTGAGTTTCTTTCTAGATGTTCTGTCTTTTACCGAGAGTGGTGTGTTGAAGTCTCCTACTATTTTTGTGGAAGTGTCAATTTCTCTTTTTGGTGCTGTTAGAGTTTATTTATTTATTTACATTTGTTGTGTAGATACTTATGGTTATATTTTCATGGTGGATCATCCCTTTAATCATTATACAATGCCATTCTTTGTCTTTTATGGTGGGTTTTGTTTTAAAGACTATTTTATCTGAGATTAGTATTGTCCCTCCTACTCTTTTTTTGGTAGCTGTTTGCTTGATATTTTTTTTCCCTCTTCTGATTTTTAGTAAATTTACACCTTTGTTTCTAAGATGTGTCTCTTGAAACAGCATGTTGATAGATCCTGTTTTTTTATCCCTTCTGTCACCCTCTGTCTCTTTATGGGTGATTTTAGGCCATTTATGTTTGATGTAATTACTGAAAAGTGTGAGTTTATTGCTGTCATTTTGTGGTGCTGGTGTTTTCTTTGTTCCTCTTACTCTCCTGTGCAGAATTCTTTTTTGTGTTTTTTTTTTCTCATTTCTTTTTTGTAGATTTTGTGTTTACTGAGGCTTTATGCTTTTCTTCTTTATTTTGATGAGTATGTTTGTTAACTTTCTTTGTATTTACCTTGAAATTTACCCTTATCTTCCTAAGTTTGCACCAGTCTTTTATTACTTGGTATCACCTTGCCTTCCTCTCTATTAGGTAGTTCTAACCTACACCGTTTATTCCCTCTTTTATTGTTCTGATGTTATTGTCATTTACAGATTAACCTCTCTGGTTCCCTGTTGCTAATCTTTCAGTTTCAATTAATCCTTGAGAGTTCATTTCCTAGATTGGTATCTGGTTGGTGTGGTCTCACGTCCTAGATTCAGGCAGTTGTCTGATATTGTTTGTTCTCAAACTAAAGGGCCCCCTTTAATAATTCTTATAAGTTTGATTTGGTTTTTACATATTCCCTTAATTTTTGTTTATCTGGATATGTCCTAATTTCACCATCATATTTGAACAAGAGTTTTGTAGGATATATTATTCTTGTTAGAAATTTTTTTCTTTCAAGGTTTTATATACGTCATCCCATTGCCTTCTTGCCTGCACAGTTCATGCTGAGTAATCAGATCTTAGTCTTATTGTTTCCTTTCTGTATGTGACTTCATTTATCTCGAGCTGCTCTGAGGATTATTTGTTTGTCTTTGGCTTTAGCTAGTGTGACTATGAAATGAGTTGGTGATTTTCTTTTGGGTTCTATCCTATATAAGGTTCATTGAGCTTCTTGGATGGACAGCTTTTCATCTTTCATGATATTAGGGAAGTTTTCGGTCACCAATTCTTCAGTAATTTTCTCTGCTTTTCTCCCCCTGTTCTGGAACTCCAGTTCCTCATAAT